>NC_047522.1:17196090-17440134 GCF_902827115.2 Pseudochaenichthys georgianus | reverse complement strand
TTATGTCATAATGATTCATATTATTTTCTTTTTTCTATATGTTCTGTTGCAGAGCTTGGACAGGACTTGACAAGCTCCAAATTCACCCAGGAAGCAGGTATGTTGTTTAAAGATAAAGTCTCAAATATGGGTCATTGTTTCCTTTAACATGCAGAAAGGAAATATAGAAAACGCTGCCTCTCTGCAACACACTACTGTAATGAGTCACTATAGAGCAGTGGTCCCCAACCTTTTTCCCCAAGAGCCCCCCCAAATGACTCCTGTTGGAAGTTGCCACTCACACAAGGGGGGGGGGGGGGGGGGGGCGCAATAGCGGTTATTAAAGTTTAAAAGCCTCAAAAATGCTACAACTACAGTCAGAAACTGGATGAATGTGAAGTATTTTGTTAAAGGAGGATGAAAGCGTAATTAAGGAGCACTATTGGAGTGACTTTGATGGTTATTGGACTCAGGATTAATTCATTTGGATTCCCGCTGTATGAAGAAATTAAAGGACGGCGGAAACATTCCACAAAGGGATTAAACTGTTTAAAACACATGCTCAAAGTAAACCGGATTTTGCCGATGTGTTTATGTGGATTCAAAAATCGTAAATAATCTACAAAATGGAGGAGACCGATCTGATCGGAGCAACTGTGACAAATAATCCAACTGAAACCGGCATGGACAATGACATGTTTTAAAAATTCATTTATCCAGACAAGCCCGGTTTGGACACTTTACGGGCAGAAGAAACATTTCTATTAAAGAAACAATTATACATTTCTGTCTTTTTATGCCTATAATAGCTACTAACTTGAATTTGTATTCAAATTAATTAATCAATAATTTGTTATGTTTTATTGTAATAGAGACAAGGCTTTTAGTGACAATCATGTATTGCTTTACAATTATATGTAAAAAAATAATAATTAAATAATTAAAAAAAAAAAAAAAAAATCTAAATATGATATTTGGCCTCAAATCATCTGAGGCCTGGCGCCCCCCCTGCGATCTTTGGCGCAGGTTGGGAACCACTGCTATAGAAGAATTTAGTTTAGAGAAAATGATTCTGAATTTATAAACTTGATTGTTTATTTCCGGTTAGATTCAGCTGTGGACACAGAGATCCAGGCTGAGCCACTAGCAGAACCAGAACCACAGAAAGAAACACCAAAGAAGACAGAGGCGGAGGGTAAACACACACACACACACACACACACACACACACACACACACACACACACACACACACACACACACACACACACACACACACACACACACACACACACACACACACACACACACACACACACACACACACACACACACACACACACACACACTCAGACACTCAGACACTCAGACAGGAGCAGTAGAAAGCCACCATCTAGTGGTCAGTAGTAGGATGACAGCTTCACTATCCAGAATTATCAAAGTTTATAAACTACTTTATACTCAGTGTTGTACTAAGTATTCAGATCCTTCACTGCAGTAAAAATAATAATCGTATACTGTGAAAATTCCTGAACATGGTGGGCATTAAATGTTAAAGTGTCTCTTTCGCTGTTTTTAAGAACCAACAGAGAAACAGGCCGAGGAGAAGCTCAAAGAAAAAGGTAAAAACTGATTTTAATCAAACACATGAACAATGCAAAGTTATGCCTTGCATTTGATTCCACTGATGCTCTTTTTTCTTTTATTGTTTGTTCTTCCATACTCTCACATCTAGCAAAGAAGAAACCAAAGTTATTTAATAAGTTTGATAAAACCATTAAAGCAGAAATCGACGCTGCAGAAAAACTTCGGAAGAAGGTACAGACCTGACACAGATTCTCACCTACAAATCAATCAACGTAAAAAATGTGTGCTAAATTCAAGCATAATAAAGTTTATAATTGATGCATTTATTTTTTTATTACATTTATTTTTTCTGTTTCCATAAGGGGAAACTGGATGAGGCGCTGAAAGCGTTTGAGGCTCTGGTGCAGAAGCATCCTCAGAGCCCCCGCTCCCGCTACGGCAAGGCTCAGGTACAGTACTGCAATACTGATGCACAATACTGCAATACAGGGAGCTTGTACTGCACGGTAAATGTGTATTAAAACAAAATATATTTAGCAGTGCCTTTTGTCCATGTCTATGACAAGACAGAACAAAACAAAAAAAATGTTATTCAAATATTACCAAATTCTCGTTTTATTTTCGTATAATCTCATGGGAAATATAATAAATTACAGAATTATAGTTTTTTTCGCTCTATTACTGTATTGCCTGAAATGCTCATTATAATCGTATTTCTTATAACTTAAGGAGGACACAAAGAATAACAAATGTTGACTGCCAGGTTGGTCAAATCTCTTAAATGAGATGCTTTGAGGTGTCGTAAACTTGAAGTATGGCGGATAAAAGCAACTTAAATGAAAAAGCATTCTTGTTTAAATACAAATCATAAAATACTTGCACATTCTAACACCATTGTGTACTGACGCTGCGTTAAACTGATGTGTTTCTGCAGGCTGAGGACTACCTTGCAGAGAAGCAGCGCAGTAATGACCTGCTGCAGAAAGCCATCAACACGTACAGAGAGGCTGCAGAGCTGCCCGACGTGACCTCTGACCTCCTGAGGGCTGCTCTCAAGAGACGCGCTGAGAGGCAGCAGTTCCTCGGTAATACTCATTATACTACTACTATCTATATTATACTACTGCTACTAAAAACCTCTTTCACACATGGAACTTGTGTCCACTGTCTTTAGATTATTTCCAATTATTTTCTTGTGTCCCCTAATATATTCACTCCCTTTTATGTTTTGCTTTTAAACTTTGTCCTCTAATTTTATTTACCTATTTTAACTCTTATATTGTCTCTCATTATGTTCATTCATTTACATTATTTCCTGTGTCTGTCAGGTCGGATACGTGGCTCTCTGGCGACTCTTGAGAAATTGGTGGAGATCTTTCCAGAAGATATCGATCTGAAGAACGAGCTGGGCGTCGCTCACCTTTTGTTAGGAGACAACAAGGGCGCCAGGAAGGTGTTTGACGAGGTGTGTTTGTGTGCTGTTATACACACCTGCCCCTACTTGTTTTAGAAGTGTGTAAAAGTATTTTTTCCATCTCTGATTGGTTGTCTTTTTACTCAGGTTCTGGTGCTGCAACCCAGTAATGGCTTCGCTAAAGTTCACTTTGGATTCATCCTGAAGTCAGAGAACAAGATCCCAGAGAGTATACCATACCTGAAGGTAAACAAACACACACACACACACACACAAATTGTATATGTACATGTCCATGTGAAATTGTGAGGACAATTGTTGATCACGTTTACCTGAACTGGTTTTGCATGAGAAAATCATAAATAACATTCCTTCCTGCCTCCTCTGTCCCTGCAGGAGGGTTTGGAGTCGGGGGAACCGGGAACAGATGACGGACGTTTTTATTTCCATCTGGGTGATGCCCTGCAGAGAGTCGGAGACGACTCTGTGAGTAACATTGATCCACACACACCTGTCAGATAAATCCAAACAAACCTTTTGAGTGATGTAGATCTTTAATAAGTCCTTAAAGGGCATTGTATTGAATTAAATCAATTTTAAGAAGGTCTTATCTTTAAAAAGTCGTAAAAATGCTTATTAAAATGCCTTTTGACATTGCATGGTAAAATCTCAAAATAATTGTAGTTACGCAGATCAGGCATAAAAACAATTCTTAAAAAGTCTTTGTTCTTACTTACCTTAATTTGTAGTGACTGGTTGTTTTATAAACTAAAATACACATGGAGGACTAAAGCTGCCAATGTTTAAAATTAATTATGACTGGAAAAACTATTAAGTGTACCTAAAACAATATTACAAATAAATGTATGCATTAAATAACTCATTTATAATACATCTTAACTTAAGTATTTTTTCCCTTACTTTTATTCCGAGTTACTAAAAATGTTTTAAAAAAACGTAAGGTCCAACACCAACTTATGTTTTGCTTTATTACAATATGCTTCTGTCTGTGTTTCTGTCTGTCTCTGCAGGTCTATCACTATCATATCAACTTGCTAAAGTCTCACATCAAATCTTATTCTTAGTGAAGATCATTTATTTTTTCCTGCAGGCCTATCACTGGTACGAGCTGGGTCATAAGCGTGGTCACTTTGCGTCGGTGTGGCAGAGATCTCTGTACAACGTGGCAGGTCTGAAGGCTCAGCCCTGGTGGACCCCTAAGGAGACGGGATACACCAACCTGGTGAAGGTAAGGTTGGTTTAAAGTGTTAAAACACTGGTTTTATTCAGTAAAAGTGTTTGAAACCGTGTGTGTGTGTGTGTGTGTGTGTGTGTGTGTGTGTGTGTGTGTGTGTGTGTGTGTGTGTGTGTGTGTGTGTGTGTGTGTGTGTGTGGTGTGTGTGTGTGTGTGTGTGTGTGTGTGTGTGTGTGTGTGTGTGTGTGTGTGTGTGTGTGTGTGTGTGTGTGTGTGTGTGTGTGTGTGTGTGTGTGTGTGTGTGTGTGTGTGTGTGTGTGTGTGTGTGTGTGTGTGTGTGTGTGTGTGTGTAGACGCTGGAGAGGAACTGGAGGACGATCAGGGATGAGGCTCTGGCCGTGATTGACCAGAACACCGGCTCATTCGTCCCGGAGGAGGAGAACCTGAGAGAGAAAGGAGAGTGGGGACAGAACACACTTTGGCAGCAAGGTACTCATATAAATATACAGAGAAAAAGAATAAAAATTATAATAAATGATAATGATAATATCAATGTAACGTGCAGCAATAATGAGGGTTGAATGTATTGTTGTGTGTTTTAGGGAAAAAAGCAGGTGCCGCCTGTCAGGGGGTCCCGAAGACCTGCGCACTGCTGGAGAGATACTCAGAGGCAACAGGCTGCAAGAGAGGACAGGTACACACACACACACACACACACACTCACTCACTCACTCACTCACTCACTCACTCACTCACTCACTCACTCACTCACTCACTCACTCACTCACTCACTCACTCACTCACTCACTCACACTCACAGAACGCAGGCACATGGGACTAATGATAATAACATTCCAGGTTATATCATTACTACAAAAAAAAGGACTGTGTCAGAAAAACATCTGCCTTTTTTTATTTAAAAGAGATCTCTTATATTTGGGTCAATATTGTTTGTGGTCGGATGCTGTTGAGTGCGCCATGTGCTGATCTTAAGGATTAAATTGCTAAAAATATCCCAAAGTGTTTGGATTTAAAATGAAATCTATGTTTTTAACCTTTAAACGAGGAAACATATCAACACAACTGTTTTATTTGATTCTCCTTGTATATACCTTTTTCATTTATTCCTCTTTACTTGTTTATTTAATTGTACTTTTAAATATATTTGCTAATTTTTAAATGTTTTTTTATGTATTATATAAAATAATAATATATTATTATCTGTTAATAATAGAAATAATAATACATATTAATTAAAAAAAACACTTTTCATATTACTCAAAGACACTTAATTTACATTTTTAAATTATCATGTAAAAATACACTAAAACAGAAGTGCATTTATCAATTTTAAGTGTAAATAAGGAATTACCGGTATCTGATGGTGTGTTCTAATCTTCCTGTGTGTGTGTGTGTGTGTGTGTGTGTGTGTGTGTGTGTGTGTGTGTGTGTGTGTGTGTGTGTGTGTGTGTGTGTGTGTGTGTGTGTGTGTGTGTGTGTGTGTGTGTGTGTGTGTGTGTGTGTGTGTGTGTGTGTGTGTGTGTGTGTGTGTGTGTGTGTGTGTGTGTGTGTGTGTGTGTGTGTGTGTGTGTGTGTGTGTGTGTGTGTGTGTGTGTGTGTGTGTGTGTGTGTGTGTGTGTGTGTGTGTGTGTGTGTGTGTGTGTGTGTGTGTGTGTGTGTGTGTGTGTGTGTGTGTGTGTGTGTGTGTGTGTGTGTGTGTGTGGTCTCTGTGTGTGCAGATTAAGTTCTCTGTGATGCAGCCAGGGACTCATGTGTGGCCCCACACCGGCCCCACTAACTGCAGACTGAGGATGCACCTCGGCCTCGTCATCCCCAAACAGGGCTGCAGGATCCGCTGCACCGACATCACCAGGTACTGCTCCTCTTCATCACGCATCATCGTTATTTACTTCCTCCTCCATCACCTTCTTCCCTGTTTCCCCTCATCTCCATAAAATGTAATTCAAAAGAAAGAAAGCATGTGTGTAAAAATATTGAAATAAACTGCATCTCATTAAGGCGAGGTGCTTTAGGTTAATATTTGAGAAAGGAGGAAGACGTCACTTCCTAAGGGCGATTCCCTTATCATTTATCAAAACATCTGTAACTTCTCATCTCTCATTATCAAAACACAAATTTACAAGAAAATAAATCTGGTATTCTCTCAGATTATATTTCTAATTTAACAAGAAAAAAATAACAATTAACTTGAAGAAAAACTCCAAAGTCTCTGATATTAAAATAGTATATCTGCTACAAGAACATTTTTTTAATATTCTCTGAAAATAAATGATCTCCCTGTACAGATTTTTGTTTGAGAAACAAACAAATCGATGTTACGGATCGTTTTAACCTCACTAACTTCTGGTTTCTTCTTCCTGTGCTTCAGGGAGTGGGAGGAGGGCAAAGTCCTGATCTTTGACGACTCCTTCGAGCACGAGGTCTGGCAGGACGCCGACAGCTACCGGCTGATCTTCATCGTGGACGTGTGGCACCCCGAGCTGACGGCGCACCAGCGGCAGACCCTCAGCCCCATTTAAACACACACACCCCTGGTGAGAGTTTCACACACTCATCAGATTCTTCTCCTCCTGTGCATAAACTGATACAAACTTTGAGGAGAATCACGACGGAATGCAGACGTTTTTGAAACTTTTTTTTGTGTGGATAAACTACTAAAATAGTCTGAGGAAGGACTGAAGCATCAGACTGAAGGGTGGAGTTGAAAAGTAACTACTGACTTTACAACCTTTCACAAAAAAAACACATAATACGGTACGTCTTTCAGCCCAGAGTAACCCTGTTTGGATCGGGTTATTCATGTGATGGATTTAAAGTCTTCTTACTGGATCTGGAATATTTCTGTGGGGGGAAATGGACGTCATCTGCGGAGCCATTTTCTTTCACAAACATAGACATGTTTCTTAGTCAGGAAACAAACACAGTTCTCTGGTGTTTCATACAACAGAATATAAGAGTCATTCCAATATGTAAGTGTTACATTAATGAGAGGATAGCTCCTTTACATTAAATTAGTGAATCACGGAAAAAATGTATAAACCTGCTAGAAAATAATTTTGTCTTCTACAATTAAAAATGAACTTTCTTTTTTTTTTATCTGAAATTACGCACAAAGCACTGGCAGTTAACAAGAAAAAAAACTCAAAGGCTCACAGGAAATACTTTTTGTATATTATCTGAGATTAAAAAGTATAACATTTAGTAGAGAATTATGTTACATTTGCATGAAAATAATGCTCAATTTTCTGAGAATAAGGGACTCCTTCTCACGGCATTTTTGTAAACCAACCACTATAATCTTGGGAAATATTCATGTTTTCTTTTGTTACTTTGCGAGTTATTTCATGAATTGACCACTCTTGGAATATCCCCAAAAATTCTATAAATGAACTACTTAAATCCCAAAGTTTCTTTCTCAGAATATTACACAGGCTACATATTTTGGTGTCACTAATAAACCATCAGAATATCTTGCCACGGAAAAAAGATTTAGATTATATTGTATAATATAAAAATAATATTTTCATTTCACTTTAAAATGTCTCACACCCATTTAAGATAACGTTTCTTTTGCATTTTATGAAAAAAGCCTTAATTTCGGCCACAGTGCATTTTCTTTCAGTAAATTCAAGTTTTCAGTTTCGCTTTTTCATCCCGTTTGC
Organism: Pseudochaenichthys georgianus; assembly: GCF_902827115.2. Taxonomy (NCBI): domain Eukaryota; kingdom Metazoa; phylum Chordata; class Actinopteri; order Perciformes; family Channichthyidae; genus Pseudochaenichthys; species Pseudochaenichthys georgianus. Next base: position 17,432,276 of record NC_047522.1, on the reverse strand, counting down.
ACAGAAAACACAAGATGTTGTCAAAGATGATTTATATTTATATAAAAACCACTAAACAAAAGTGTGTGTTTCTTTGGATTTTCATGACACGTGTTGCTTTTGAATGTTCCCTTAAAAAATAAGAGCCCCATGCCTAAATGAATCACAGCACATTCCTGTTGGTGTAAATGTTTACTTCTATACATTCATTGAAAGGAAATACATTACATTACAGTCGAGTGGAGATCAGTGTAGCCCTGATGAGTCAAACTGCAAAAAATCATGACACACTGGCCTCTATAATTTACAAATACTCCAAGATATTTGGTGAAATTATCAACCTGCTACTTAACCTTTCTTTCCTCAGAAGTACATGAAACGTTTTACAGCGCAGGATGATAATTATACTTAAAATATCTCAGGACAAAACAGGCCAAGAGTGTCAGTCTTTTTGCAGTGTGATAATACTTATAACAATAATGTACAATCTTCATAATATTAATAAGTTAGATTCAATAAAAACAATCTTTCCCTACACTTCAGTCGAGGGTAAAGGTGATGATTTGGCATCCTATGGTTTCTTCACAGCACAATACTTTATCTGAAAGAAATATTTCACTCTGGTACAATATTTGTTTTGAAGTTTTCATGCATGTGATTCCGTTAGTGTTTAGCAATTGGTGGCAACATGTGCAGTGCTTTCATTTAGAAAAACGTGTGCAAAGTGCCTGTGATTTTGTGGTTTTTACAAGAAAGAAAAAAGGTGAAATTATTCTACCAAAGTGAGGTTTCTTATTCGTCCTCCTGGTTTTAATGAATGTCTTTCTCCTTCAGATTATCGGGACATAAATGTCAGAAAAATACAAAGTATTTGATTAATATTTTGAGGAAATACTCCAGCAAGTAGATAACGAAGTTAGAGCCACCCTGTCAGTTACCTGAACTGTAGATTTAAGATCGGAAAGCAACAGATAAATGCTCTTCCAAACATTTAAGGCTGAGTTTCACCAACAAGCATTGTCTTAACTTCTGAATTAAAACATGTATTTCTTTTGGTGGAACCCGCTTTGAATGTTTCTTAATTTTTATGGATATGATTTTATATTTTGTCAGCGATTTCCTCTGAGGTTTAAATAGAGTTTCAGCCTCAGAAACAGATGAAATGTTCCTCATACATTCCCCCTTGTTTCTGACAGAATTACTAAATTAAAACTTGAAGCTGAAGGCGACACACAAACATAGACTTCAGAGTGTGTGTTTGTTGTTGTTGACAGATGCTGCTGTTTGCAGAGAGGCTCAGCTGTGAGGCATTATGCGGCTCAGAGACAGACTGTGTGTGTGTGTGTGTGTGTGTGTGTGTGTGTGTGTGTGTGTGTGTGTGTGTGTGTGTGTGTGTGTGTGTGTGTGTGTGTGTGTGTGTGTGTGTGTGTGTGTGTGTGTGTGTGTGTGTGTGTGTGTGTGTGTGTGTGTGTGTGTGTGTGTGTGTGTGTGTGTGTGTGTGTGTGTGTCAGAGTTCATGTTGCTAAAGGACGCCACCAGCTTGATACACAGCAGTGTTTCTGAAAGTGGGTGTCTGTTGCAGTCTGTACATGATGTGTGTGCGGGGCGGTGTGTGTGACGGCTCTAGTGTGTGTGACGGCTCCAGTGTGTGTGTGTTTAGTCCAGGGCGAGGAGCGGCGTGCTGGTCTCTCTGTCCGTTTGACGGAGAGTTCCTGGCTCCACCACCGACTGAGACCTGAAACCCAGAGAAGAAATGAATCTGATACTCAGATAGGAGGAGGAGGATCTTTGTCTCCCCCTTACCTCTTCTCTGTGTACCTGTCTTCCCCCCCCCCCCCTCACCTCTTCATCAGCTCCTTATCTCCCCCGCAGCTCTCCCTCACATGCAGAGCGTCGTAGGTCAGTGTGTACTCCGTCTCGTCGCTGTAGTCGGGTCCCAGCAGCGTCCTCGCCCAGATCCCCATGTCGTAGGGAGGGAGAGTCCCCCCAAACTCTGAGGGGAGACACTCCGGCTGCAGGAGGACGTGCAGCGAGTTCAGGTTGTTCCCGTGGAGGAAGATCTGAGGAGAGAGGGTAGGACGCATGGTGAGGGAGGACAGGAGATCAGGAGAAGAGAGGAAATCAAGGAGTGGAAACAAGCTTGTAGAGGAGAGGATATAAGGATAGGAAATAAGGTGAGGATGGGAAGCAACGAGAGGAGCTAAGTAGACAGGAGAGGAAACAAGAAGAGTGAAAGGGAGGAAGCCAGTACAGGAGAAGAGAGAATAGACAGAGATCAGGAGAGAGGAGACAAGTAAAGGAAATGAGGAGAAGACAAGAAAAGGGAGCGTGGGAACAAGGAAAGCAAGCATATAGAGGACAGGAAACAAGCAGAAGGGACAAGGATAGCAAGCAAGGAGATAAGAGGAAATTAGGAGAAATAAATACAAGGGAGGAGGGTGTTATAATCGAAGGAGATAAAAGACGAAAATCTGTTAATTAAATAACAAAGAAGAGGAGGAGAAAAGGGTGAAAATGAAATCGAGGAAGTGGAAGACAATTGGAGAGACGAGATGAAAAAGAAATAGCAGAAGAAAGAGAATAAGACTTGGATACGGGACACAAAACACTTGTTTTCTTTTTACCCTTTTCCTGGTCTTGTCCTTGAGGAAAGGCTTGATGATGGTGTACATGGCGTGAATATACCACGGCTGATTCACAAAGTGGATCCCTCCAAAACGGGCCGGAAAACTGTCCTGAGGAGAGGAGACAAGGAGGTGAGGAGACGAGGATAGCAAGACACCAGGAAAGAAACATGAGAGGAGAGGACACAAGGAGAAGAGACAAGGAGAGGAACGAAAAACAGAAAAGAAAGAGGGAGAGACAAGAAGAGGAGATAAGACGAAAGGAACCAAGAAGAGGAGGAAGTCGAGATGAGGAGATGAAAAAGAAGGAGAAAGGACACAAGAAAGGAGAAGGGACATCAAAAATAAGAAAAGACCAGAGGAAACAAAGAGGAGACGGAACAAGAGGAAACATGATAGTGTAACAGGCCTGGGCAGATAAAGAGGAAAGTGGTAGTGCAGCAATCACGACAGAGGCAGTGTTCAAATCCAAAAAAGGCTTTATTGCTATCAAACTCCAAAAATACCTTTCATTAAACAAAGGCTAACGTAGCCGGGCCACTTACCAACTTACAAAAAACGTTTCCTTTCACTGGGAGCCTCCTGCTCCCTCCATGTGCCAAACACAACTGAGCAACTCCCCCCCCCCCCCCCTGCCTCTCAGCCCCCCCCCCCCCCCCCTGCCTCTCAGCCCCCCCCCCCCCCCCCTTTAGTTCTGGCCTAGGAGAGGCGACCTTGGTCCACAGGGCATCTCTACGGGACAGGGCATCTGCATTCCCATGCTTGGCTCCGTGTACGATAGAAAAGTTAAACTCCTGTAGTGAGACAAACCACCTTCCTACTTTAGCGTTTGTGTCTTTTTTATTTGCCATCCAGATCAGTGGGGCATGATCAGTTACCAGAGTGAAGTGACGTCCCAAGAGGTAATACCGGAGGCGCTCAAGTGCCCATTTTATTGCTAGGCCTTCTTTCTCCACAGTAGCATACCCTTGTTCCCTTGTGTTCAGCTTCCGGCTGATATACATGACGGGATGTTCCTCACTGTGAACCTCCTGGGATAGTACTGCTCCTATGCCTACCTCTGATGCATCCGTCTGCACAATCATCCCCCAGCTGAAGTCTGGGGTCACCAACACCGGCCGTGCGTGCACAGAGAGCCCTCTTCAGTCCCTCAAAGGCATGTTCAGCATCTCCTGTCCACTTGACCATTAGCGGCTGTGAGTCTCTGGTCAGGTCTGTAAGGGGAGAGGCTACTGTGGAGAAGTTTGGGATGAAACGGCAATAGTAGGACGTCAGACCCAAGAATGTTTTCACCTGTTTCTTTGTTGATGGCCGTGAACCTTCCTTTTTTGTGGTCTAATGTTGCCGCGCCCAATGGTGAAGCCCAGGTATTCAGCTTCCTCCAGTCCAAGCTTGCATTTTCTTGGATTGGCTGTCAAGCCCGCCCTGCGGAGAGATTCCAACACTGCTGCAAGCCTTATGAGATGTCTATCCCATGAGTCACTGTGGATAACAACGTCATCTAAATAGGCAGCTGCATACTCACGATGTGGCCTCAGGACCTTGTCCATCAGTCTCTGGAATGTGGCTGGTGCTCCATGAAGCCCGAAGGGAAGCACAGTATACTGATACAGCCCTGTGGGGGTGGCGAAGGCCCTCTTCTCTCTTGAGGCTGCTTCAAGTGGGACCTGCAATACCCTTTCGTCAAGTCCAGAGTGCTGATATACCTGGCTTCCCCAAGCCGATCAATGAGCTCATCTATCCTGGGCATAGGATACGCATCAAACTTGGAGATTTCATTACATTTTCTGAAATCATTACAGAACCTGTTGGTTTTGTCTGGCTTAGTAACCAGAATGACAGGGCTGGTCCACTCACTGTGAGATTCTTCAATCACCCCCATAGCCAGCATTTTCTGCACTTCTTGCTCAATGGCCGCCCGTCTTGCCTACGGCACCTGGTAGGGCCGCATCTTTACCTTTTGGCCCGGCTCTGTGTGGATTTGATGTTGACCATCGTTGTGTGTCCAGGTTGTAGTGAGAACACATTAGAAGAAGAAGATTAGAAGATTCAACTTATTGTCATTACGTAGTACAGGTACTATGTAACGAAACGGTTCCTCTGCGTTTGACCCATCATAGTGTTAGGAGCAGTGTGCTGCCATTATGTACGGCGCCCGGGGAGCAGTGTAGGGAACGGTGCCTTGCTCAGGGATACCTCGGTAGCACTTGGTCTTTCCGGGACTTGAACTGGTGACCTTCCAGTTGCCAAGCCAAGTCCCTATGGACTTCGCCACCACCGCCCTAAACACATCCAAACTCTGCTGAACCAGTTCCTTGGTTTGCTGTAACTGAGCTTTGGATAGCCCTGGACCGTATTCAACTTCGGCCACCTCATTGTCTACTCCTGGAACTGGTTTTCCCTCTATTTCCGTAACATTGCTGCGTGCATGCAACAGAATGGGGTCTTCCATCTGGGCAGTCCCGAACTGGCCCTTCAAACTTGGAAGCAATGAGACTTCACCCTCCTCATCACCTGTGCTTAGGTCTCCAGGGAAAGCAACAAAAGGGTTATCATTTGCCTCATCTGCACTGGAAGATTGGTTGCCTCTCTGCTCCTCCGGCACAGCACACACAACTTTGGGGGACTGCTGAGGAGAAGTGCCCTGGGTGGCAATTTGTCCTTTCCCTCGTTTTCCTTTGGCACGCTTGGGCTTTTTGGGACTCACCTCCTTCTGGTGCCGCAGGCGCTTGTATAGTGGGCAGTCTCGCCCCACCAAGACTGGGACTGGTAGGGAAGGAACCACCCCCACTTTCAGCTACCTTTAACCGTGGTAAGGTGGATGAAGCATGTGGGGTATAATTTAGTGTCCCCATGGACACGGGCACAGTCTCTTCGGATGGCCAATGGTCGAGGAGGTGGGGTTGAATGAGGGACACCACACCTGAGTCCACTAGCGCCTCTGCATCTTTTCCATTTACTTTGACAGGTATCATTTGAGCCAGGGAGCTTTCCTGTACCCAGCAAGAGTCAAGAAGGTGGCAGGGTCTTGCACCAGATGAGTGGGCGGTCGGTATTAGCTCATCCTTCCCTGGGCAGTCCCAGGAAATGTGGCCTGGCTCCCCACACTGGTAGCAACGAGGTTGGCCCTCTGGCAGGTAGGACTGTCGTTGCCTTACCTCTTCTGGTTCCTGTGGCGGTTCTCGTGCCTGTCTAGTCCTTGATGCTTCCCCACTGACTTTCCGGCCCCACTCGGTGTCTGTTCGTGTGGACTTAAGCAGGTCCGCTGTGGCCACGTGGCTCTCCACTAGGTTAACCAACTCATCCAGACTGGCTGGACTCTGCTGGCTTGTCATTTTCTTGATCTCATAGGGCAGAGACCGAATGTATTTGTCCATCATTATCCTCTCTAAAACACTTAACTTTTCAGGGTTGCATGTCAGCCAGGCTCTGGTTACCCGGGCTAGGTCATACATCTGGGCCCTGGCTGACAACTCTGGCTTGTATTTCCAGTCATGGAACCGCTGGGCTCTTGTTGCTAAGCTGTAGCCATACCTCGCCAGGATTTCCCTCTTCAAGATGACGTAATCCTTTGCTTGGTCAGGAGGCAGGTCGAAGTAAGCTTGCTGTGCCGGGCCCAGGAGGAACGGTCCAACCAGATCAGCCCAGGAGTCCCTTGGCCAGCCCTCTCTTTCAGCTGTGCGCTCAAAGGCTGTTAAGTAGGCCTCTATCTCATCACTCTGTCATTTTGGGGATGAATCGACCTGGGTTAGGCTGCACGGTTGCTCCCCTCTGGATAGAAGAGGCTGCTATTAGGCATTTTTGGACCTCCACATGGAGAAGCGCATTCTGTTTCCACTGCTCCTATATCATCTCCCGTTGCAGAGTCTGCTGCTCAGTAGAAATGCGCACCAACTCTCTTAGTACATCCTCCATCTTAAAAATGCAAAAAACTTTCTTTTTTTTTTGTGCAACTTTTTGACTGCAACACCACCGCATTCTCCACCAGTGTAACAGGCCTGGGCAGATAAAGAGGAAAGTGGTAGAGCAGCAATCACGACAGAGGCAGTGTTCAAATCCAAAAAAGGCTTTATTGCTATCAAACTCCAAAAATACCTTCCATTAAACAAAGGCTAACGTAGCCGGGCCGCTACCCGACTTACCAGCTTACAAAAAACGTTTCCTTACACTGGGAGCCTCCATGTGCCACACACAACTGAGCAACAGTAGCCTCATCCCAATACCCCTCCTCGACTCCTCTCTTCCCCTCCTCCGGGACTTGACCCGGAAATCGATCAAGACACACCATGTTGAAGGACGTCCCAATAGCTGAAATGCACATGGAGGAGTCGATGAGGGGTGAGGGAGGAGGGGTGCGGGAGGAGACGAAAGGGAGGATACACGCGAGCAGACTACGCGGAAGTGTTTTCCACTACTCTCGTATAAAAGCCCCGCCCCCACCTTCACAGCTGGTCCATTTCAACAGAGGAAAACCGACAACTGGAAGATGAGTGGAAAAGCGTCACATACATGTATAAGTGCTCACAGCTTCGTGGGAATTATTATGTGCAATTCATTTCTAAAAGGCTTTCACATTACTCTAATTATATTTTTATTTAAATGTAGGCTACATTTTACACCAAAATTGAACACAAAAGCAGGACCAACCATCATTGAATTCCTTGACTAACAAGAGAAAGATTCATTCATTTAAATAAATATTTAACCAGAAATAGGCCGGTTCTAAGGGGTTATTCAGTTAAGCCCGATGAGAGGGGATACATCTGTGCACATGTCATCATTAACAGACGTCGTTTAAGAGTGACGTTTGAGTGAACGAGGACATCCCAATTAATACCTGAGGACTCCTCTGTCCTCGCGTCACCTCCTCGTGTCCCTCGCTCGCATTTTACGGAGGCGGAGCTAAGATGTAAGGAAGGGACGCGAGTAAGGGAAAGGAGGAGTCGAGGAGGGGTATTGGGATGAGGCTTCTGTGTGCTTTGTCTCCCTTGAGGGAGTGATTAGCACCAGGGTTGCGTTCCGATAATCCAAAAATCAGCTCATAAATTCTAACCCCATCTCCTATTCCTTGACCTCTGAGTGAAACGTCACGGGGTTAAGGGATAGTGGATAGGAGAATTCAAAAGAACTTAGGAGAAGAGACTGCGGTACTTTAGAGAATCCGAATGCACTTTCACTATCCGACGTGTTTATGATGCGCCAGCGGACGTCATGAATGTGCGTCTGCTGCTGTGGGGAAACTATGGAAACTACAGTTTTCTATAGTGGACTACAACATGGATGTATAATAAGAACGAGGGTCTACTGTAAACTCATCTAGAGACTCTGCACCGTGCTCTGAGGCTGTTGCTTTATGCTTTATGAACGTGGACAACAGAGAAACATATTCTTCATGACCAAAGTTGGAATTGAAATAAAAAAGGAAAGTGAAACTTATGCTCGTCACCCTCTCCCTCCGGTCCACATTAATACAAATGATCCCAATACGTATGATTGTATGAACTATGAAAAGATCTTAAAATCAATACAAATGTATTTATTATAAACGTTAGTCCTTAACATCCTTAACATTATTCCTTAACATCACTGTGTATATCACCATTCAAACATCTTTTAAAAGTTGAACAAACCCCACAAAGCTCAGTGAAATGTTGACTTTATTTGATAATTATAGTAAAAACTAACGTTCATATTTCTCTCTTTGATTATAATACTGATGAACGTTCAGAACAAAGCACTTTGGCAACTTACCACATACGTTTTAAAATGCTTAATAAGCACCGTAACATTACATTTACATTACATTACATTGCATTTAGCTGACGCTTTTATCCAAAGCGACTTACAATAAGTACATTCGACCAGGAAGACACAACCTTGAAGAAAACAGAATCATATAAGTACATCAGGTTTCATAGAGCCAAGCATTTCAAGTGCTACTCAACTGGCTATAGATAAGCCAGTCCTTTATTAGTATATAAGTGCTCTGTTAGCAGTTCTTTGTTAGTAATTCTATCGCTCGAGGTGGAGTCGAAAGAGATGAGTTTTCAGTCTGCGCCGGAAGGTGTGTAAGCTTTCTGCTGTCCTGATGTCAATGGGGAGCTCATTCCACCATTTTGGAGCCAGGATAGCAAACCCACGTGTTTTTGCTGATGGGAACTTGGGTCCCCCTCGCAGCGAGGGTGCAGCGAGTCGTTTGGCTGATGCAGAGCGTAGTGCACGCGCTGGGGTGTACAGTTTAACCATGTCCTGGATGTAGGAAGGGCCAGATCCATTCGCAGCATGGTATGCAAGTACCAGTGTCTTGAAAATTGGAAAATTGGAAAATTTAGGAAGGTTGAAGACCAGACGAGCCGCTGCATTCTGGATGAGCTGCAGAGGTCGGATGGCACATGCAGGTAGACCAGCCAGGAGGGAGTTGCAGTAGTCTAGGCGTGAGGTGACGAGAGCCTGGACCAGAAGCTGCGTCGCTTTCTGGGTCAGCTGGGGACATATCTTCCTGATGTTGTAAAGCGTGTATCTGCAGCAACGGGTTGTCGCAGCGATGTTTGCAGTGAAGGACAGGTTGTTATCCAGGATCACACCTAGATTCCTTGCAGTCTGGGTCGGGGAGACAACAGAGGTGCCGATGTTGATTGTTAGGTTAAGAGTGGGAAAATCTTTTCCCGGAAGGAAAAGCAGTTCAGTCTTGTCAAGGTTGAGCTTGAGGTGATGAGCGGACATCCACTGAGAGATGTCAGCTAGACAAGCAGAGATGCGTGCGACGACCTGGGTCTCTGAGCGGGGAAAGGACAGAATTAATTGGGTGTCGTCAGCGTAGCAGTGGTATGAAAAACCATGCGGGCTAATGACAGATCCGAGCGAGTTTGTGTACAGGGAGAAGAGGAGGGGACCAAGAACAGAGCCCTGAGGGACCCCTGTAGTTAATTGACAAGGGTCGGACTCGGACCCTCTCCAAGTTATCCTGTAGGTACGGTCTTTGAGGTATGAGGTGAGGAGGGAAAGTGCAGAGCCTGAAACTCCAAGTTCTTGGAGAGTGCGAAGGAGGATCTGATGGTTCACCGTGTCGAATGCAGCAGACAGGTCCAAAAGGATGATGACAGAGGAGAGGGATGCTGCTTTGTCAGTGTGCAGTTCCTCAGTGACAGCAATGATAGCAGTTTCTGTGGAGTGACCTGCCTTGAAACCAGACTGGTGCGGATCCAGAAGGTTGTTCTGATGGAGATAACAGGAGAGTTGTTTAAAGACAGCGCGTTCAAGTGTTTTAGACAGGAACGGGAGTAGAGAGACAGGCCTGTAGTTTATAACATCAGACGGGTTGAGAGAGGGTTTCTTTAGGAGAGGGTTTACTCTTGCCTCCTTAAGACTGTTTGGAAAGTGACCAGAAGTTAGAGAAGTGTTGATGAAATGGGTGAGAAACCAGGAGAATATCAGGAGCGATAGTCTGAAGGAGGTTTGAAGGGATAGGGTCCAGAGGACAGGTGGTAGGGCGGGCAGAGGTAATGAGGGTAAGAACCTCACTTGGCGAGAGGGGAAAAGGAGGTTAGTGTGCGGGTGGAAGGAGGGTCTGGTGACCCAGCGGTGAGTAAAGGTGAGTCAGAAAAAGAAGAGCGATTGTGATCATCAACCTTTTTTTCAAAGTGGTTAACAAAGTCGCTTGACAGAAGTGAGGAGGGGCGAGGGGCTTTGGGAGGGTCCAAGAGGGTGGAGAAGATGGAAAATAGTTTTTTAGGATTGGAATAGGAAGATTGGATCTTATCTTGAAAGAAAGTGCTTTTTGCCTGAGAGATCGAAGCAGAGAAAGAGGAGAGCCTGATAGGTTAGGAGGTCGTCGCGGCGTTTGGATTTCCACCGTTTCCGCTCTGCTGCCCGAAGGACGGTTCTATTAGCACGCAGTGCATCATTTAGCCAGGGAGCAGGAGGGGACTGACGAGCCTGCCGAGATGTGAGAGGACAGAGAGAGTCCAGAGAGGATGAGAGAGTAGAGAGGAGAGTTTCTGCAGCAGAGTTTGGAGGCAGGAGTTGGAACGAGTCAGAGGAAGGGAGGGCTGAGAGCACCGTTGAGGCAAAGGTAGAGGGGGAGAGGGAACGGAGGTTACGGTGGACAGGTGCAGGATGAGAAGAGATTAGTTTATTATGTTTGGAAAGGGGTAGAGAGAATGAAATGAAGAAGTGATCAGATGTGTGGAGCGGGTTTACAGAGAGGTTAGAAGTAGTGCAGTTCCTTGAGAATATGAGATCAAGGACATTGCCAGCTTTATGAGTTGGTGGGGACGGAGACAGTGAGAAAGCAAAGGCGGTTAACAGAGATGTTAGTTCGTCTATCTTCCCCGTCTGGAGGTTGAAGTCTCCGTAACGTTCATGATATAATTTCTCGGTCATAATCGGTTGTTTCCGTGAACGGCCGACTGTTGAGTGACGGCAAATGCTGCGGCTGCAATGCATTGTGGGGCAGCATTTTCTCCTCTCCTTTTGTCAAGGGAGGTCCAGTGGTTCCTAAGCTAAAGGAGGTTATAAAGAAAGTTTGAAACCTCCTTTCCTTTCATTTGGAGAATTGGAACGGCACTTAACATGGCTGCCACTGAGGGACTTCCGGGTCATTTCACTTGGTTAGGAAGGTTCCTAAGCTAAATGGACTATTGGAACGCAACCCAGGTGTGAGGTCTCCACACCTGCTCCCAATACTGCTAATTGGAAGAGGGTGGAGCCACCTGTTGGGAATGTAGGTGCCTCCCACTACCCTGCCTCTTACAATAGGAAACTAGGGGTGAAAACAAACAGCAGAGGTGACTAGGAGGTGTGTGTGTGTGTGTGTGTGTGTGTGTGTGTGTGTGTGTGTGTGTGTGTGTGTGTGTGTGTGTGTGTGTGTGTGTGTGTGTGTGTGTGTGTGTGTGTGTGTGTGTGTGTGTGTGTGTGTGTGTGTGTGTGTGTGTGTGTGTGTGTGTGTGTGTGTGTGTGTGTGTGTGTGTGTGTGTGTGTGTGTGTGTGTGTGTGTGTGTGTGTGTGTGTGTGTGTGTGTGTGTGTGTGTGTGTGTACCTGCAGCCCCTCGATGGCCAGCTTCAGGATGTTGGGCGTCAGTTTGGACGCCTGTTTGAAGGAGAAGTTGCTCCAGTCGATTATCAGGATGAATCCATTAATCTGAAGCTCAGGATTCTCTATCAGCACCTCCAAGGAGAGGAGGATCGCACGCAGGATATCTGTGAAGGAGTTCCTGAGGAGGGGGGGTGGAGGGGGGAGGAAGAAGAGGAAATAGAGGGGGGAGAGCACGTGAAAGGAGAGAAGAATGAGGTCGAGAAAAAAGGAAGATGAAAGAGTGGAGGAGAAAGAAAGAGAGGAAAAGGAAAGGCGGAAGTGGAGGAGGGCAATAAGGAAGATAGAAGAAGTGGGGGGGGAAGTGGATGAAGAGGAGAAGGAGCAGGAATAAGGAAACAAAGTTGAGAAGGAAGGTTAAGGTGAGGATATTAAGCAGCTCGTCATTAGTTAAACAGAGCGCTACAGAAACGACTCATTAGGCTCAATGTGTTTCGATCAATGTGTGTGTGTGTGTGTGTGTGTGTGTGTGTGTGTGTGTGTGTGTGTGTGTGTGTGTGTGTGTGTGTGTGTGTGTGTGTGTGTGTGTGTGTGTGTGTGTGTGTGTGTGTGTGTGTGTGTGTGTGTGTGTGTGTGTGTGTGTGTGTGTGTGTGTGTGTGTGTGTGTGTGTGTGTGTGTGTGTGTGTGTGTGTGTGTGTGTGTGTGTGTGTGTGTGTGTGTGTGTGTGTGTGTGTGTGTGTTACCTGCTCTGGTCCCAGTTCGAGGCAAACAGGATAAGGATTTTGCGGCCGTGTTGGTCCGGAGTCTCCAGCACACCTGGGAAGCCGTCCATCAGAGCGCGCTTTATCCCGGGGTCGTCCACCTGACAGGAAACAGGATTGGACTTCTGTTTTTGCAAATGAACTCTCAAATACAGTGTTGAGTAGGATTTCTTATACTTCCAGGGTTTGAAACCAGATATCTAAAGGTAAGACCCAGAGAAAAGTGGTACCTTGAAGCTCTGGAACATGTCGAGGTTCTGCTGTCTGAACTGAAAGTATTGGGCCAGCAGCCGGAAGGTTTCCGTCTGGTTGAACTTCCTCGCTCGCAGGAAGCGTAGGATGAAGTCGTCGTCCGTCCGCAGGAAACCGATGTCCGGCCGCGTCACGATCATGTCCCGCACCTCGAGAAGAAACGCATTCACAGGAGGAAAATAAGGATGAGCAGTAAGAGGTTTTAAAAGTAAATAATTCATCATAATCTAAACTAAATATTAACCAATATATTTGGACATATTTAGCTCAAATTAGATCCTGAAGCTTTACAGCATGTCAATTGCTTTTTGTAATATAATTAAATGAGGAATTTGCACTACTAAAATACTTTTTTACTTGGACTATATGGAGGGCTGAAGCTGCCATACTGATAAATAAAATAATAAAGAAGGAAATGCAGTAATAAAAACCCCAATTGCTAACATGTATTCATTATAATCGAAGCTTTAGTCCTCCATGAAAAAAACAGCAACATAAAAACGATATAATGGGTTTTTTCAGTATTTTTAACAATGTATGTTGGTCTCCCTGTTTGAGCTGGACATATCGTTAATTAAGACCAACATAATATTTGAAGTACCTGCTGGATGTCCTGATGCAGAGTGTCTGGGTTTTCATTCAGCTCCAAACGAGCTTTCTCTGTGGTCTCTGGGCTCAGGCCGGCGTGGAGGTGCGTCATCGTGAGGGTTAAGTCTCCGCACAAATTACAATTTTATTCCGACAATTCTCCGGACAGTTTGTTGTACAATCTTGTTGATTTGGTTGTCGTTGTAACACAATCTTAATCGCTGTCTCTGATTTTAAACTCCACATTTACAGATTTTGTCGGTAAGAAACAATCACGCCGCTGTCTTCCTCTCACATTTCTGCAGGAAGAAGTGTTTTGGTTTTTGTTGAAGCTTGTTGCAGGTGGTTTGATGAAGAAACAGGTCAGTGTCGGTGCGACATTCACATCCTTTTTTATTTTGTCCTACTTTTCCTCCCGTTTAGTGTCTTTCAGCTCCCTCCTCCTCCGGCTCTCTGTCATCTTTCTGCTTGTATTTCAGGTTTCTTATAAGTCAGCTCTCTGCTGCATCATGGTGATTAGCCTGTCGTTTTTCTGCAGGGGTCAAAGGTCAGGCAAGGGAGCAACGTCTCAGCCTGCAGGTGAGAGGAGACAGTATAGTATAAATATTACACCGATCTTAAATTAGTCAATTTCTTCAGGGGTTTATTTGTAGTTTATTCTAGAGTTTGGGAATTTAAAAACCGGGATGATGATTTTCAGAATATAAGCATTCATTACATCTGTTGAGGATAATCATGCTAAATTAATTAATTAATTGTTCCTAAAAATGTCAGGAAGATTCTAGAAAACATTTCTTAGGGCCCAATGCAGACTATTGTTTTATTGCATTTACTTTTCTTACTTTTTGTCCTCTATATATATATATATATAGAGCTAAAAGCTGACATTGTAAAAAATGAATGCCTTTTTTATCATTTAAAAGAACAGTTTGACATACATTCAGGTGTATTTATTATATCCATGTATATTTAATAATTTAATAAATGTTTCTTTCTTATTTTATTTTACTATAAGGGCAGCTTTAGTACTCCATACAATACACTTTGTAACAAAATAACATAGTAAATTATGCTGTATTTTTACTTTACTTTTAAAATGGTACATGCTCTTTATATAGACTTTATTTCATTATATTTATAAATATCATCTGTTCTTGCACTGCTGCTGCTGTTTCTCATAGGGATCAATACATGTTATCTTTATCTCAGATGACCCCCCCTCCCTGCTCTTTCTGCCCCCCCCCCCCAACTCATCCCCATCTGCCTGCACATTAATTGTGTCAGATGTCGTCCAATCTGTCCACAGAGACAGATAATGAAAAAAACTGAGATACTTGAAGGTCCCACAGGGCTCTGTTTTACATTTCCATCCTTGAGATCAAACATAAAACACTGAAATGCCCGGATGTGGCTCTTATTGCACATTATATTGAAGGTAGATGTTTGAATTTAATGTGAATAATTGTATATTCATTTCGCCAGTCAATGTAATGATAAAAGTCACCCTCATGATATGAAGGTGCGCGTGTATCCTCGCTAAATGTCCTCTAGTCTAAAGGATCCAAAATAAGAAAATCCCCCAGGAGTGAGCCATTTAAGCTCTTCTGCATGCAGTTTGTTGTATTTTAATTATATATTTAACAGCAATACATCAGTGAGAGAGGAGCGACCTGCTAGGTGTGCTGGTTGAATCCACGGCCCTCCGGTGCTGATGCTGCTGGTGGCCATCGGCATCCCGCGGACAAAATAACAGATTGCCGTCAAAAATTGAAAATAATACAATTAATATAAAAGATTCCCTGAAGGCGTCAGATGTGTTTAAAGACCGTCCTTGTATAATCCGTGCAGGCTTTGTACCAGCATCTCTCTGATGAGATGCGTTTTTACTTTGTGCTCCGAGAAGACGTCAGGATGCTCCCGAACCGTCAAGCTTTTCAAAATAAAGAGCAAGACTTCCGGTCAGCACTTTCAAAAGAAAATTAGTTCACAGATTAAACCTACCACATACATTTACTGTTCTCATCATACATCTTAAATAAAGACCTGACACGTATTTTAAGGGTCTAGTTTGAAGGAGTTATTTCATGTATTCATTGTTTATGAAGTACATTTGATTTATATTATAAAATGTATTTATTATAGCGTATATTTTGACTTGCACATATTCTTTACAATTTACTTATGCCAATATTTGTATAACAAATACCGTACAGCGTTTTAAATCAAGATATATTTTACATTACTTTATTTATTTATTTCATATTTCTTATAGCATTTTTTGTTTTACTAATTATGATTATTTACTTTTTTAGTGCTTGTTTTTCTCTTTCTCTTACTTAATAGATTGCTTTGGACCAAAACATCAGTCAAATACTTTCATACAACAACAACAAACCTAAATTGCTGAATACAAAAAAGGAATATAGTAAGCAGATTATATATATATATATATGTATAGGCACTAAAGAAACAAACGACATACATTAACATTTACCAGGACAAAATTGCATACAAATAAAAAAATCCAAACAACAAATGGCAACAAATTCGAGGCTTTTATTTTGAAGCCACCCTCTTCTCGTTTCCTGTCTGGTTTGACCTACCTGCCTGCATGACAGCGGCTGACGGCCACGCGCGTTCATGAGGAACCCTAGACAGATTGTAGATTGATTGCGCGTACGAAGCAGCTGGTGCGAGCACAGGTGTATGCGCAAATTGACATGCATGGGAAAAATCTGCCAAACAATATTATTATTTTAATTAAACACTATTTTGATTCAAATTGTACACATTTATTATATAACTATTATAAGTATATGCTTACTTAATCGATGTTACCGACTTTATTTTATAATACATGGATAAGGATATGAATTGTACATTAAAACATTAGAAATCATTCTGTATTAATAATTATTCTCACTAATAAGATGTATTGATCCCTGTAAGAATGTAAATGTCCAAAGGAAATGTTGTATATTATGTTGTATTTATCACTTTAAGATCGTAATACACTATAATCTTCTATAATATGACATGCTATACTCATAGTTTTATATTTGACATACCATTCCATTCAATCATGTGTTTCCATATGTTATGTTATATTATATTGCTACATTTCACCGAATACTATGTCTTTATATCACATACTCTTAATTTACGTTATTGATTTTTTTCATGATATTTCAAATCACATTTTTATAACACATGACAACCGGCCTTTTTGTTGCTTTGTTGTTTTTATTTTATGTATTATGTTGTGAAGGCGGGCGGTGGACTTCCGGCCTAGTGACGTATTCCTGTTGTTCCAGTGGCCACTCAGCTCGGAAACTCCTCACATAAATCGTATCTACCTCGTTTACACTGTGTGTTTACTTATTTGAAAGAAAAACCTCGAACATTATCTTCTTACACTCACTGAAGTTAAGTTCATAAAATTGTTGTGTGTAGTTGTCACATCGCGGAACATTGTTGAAGCCTCTTTTCAGGACCTTTTCGTCTCCAGTCCAGATCTGCCCCAACCGGAGTGTGCTAACATTAGCTCAGCGGCTAGCCACCATTCAATCTTCAAGTAAAACAACGACTAATCGAAGTTGTTTTAATCATGGATCAAATAGGAGTAGTAACGCCAAAGGTAAGCTTCTGTATCATTTGATTGTGTGTTATACCTTAAATTGTGTTCAAATCCACGAAGCTATGTCGGTGAGCTACCTAGCCTGCTAGCTTTAGCTTCTGCTTAGCTGTTTTCTAACATGGCCTCTTTGAAAGTCGCCTCCCTAAAAGGCCGAATTTAGCTCACTGTGAGTGGACACATTAGTCCGCAGCTGCCAGGGCTCTGGTCACTGGGTGTGCCATGATTAGAGATATGTTGGCATAAGTTTCGCTCCGAAATAAACTCTGTTATTTGCGATAATCACATTAACTCAGATGCTAGTAAGACACTATAGCTGATTATAAAATGAAAGGACATAACATATCTCACTGAGAAATCCTAAAATGTGCCTCCACATATAAACATTAAATGCCCTTGAATCACGTATACAAACAATACGATGTATGAAATCTTTCTTCTCGTTAGATTCAATTGGTTACAAATGTTTTCACCGACCTACTGTTTAATACTATGTCCATGTTCAATTTTGTTATAATGTAATCGGAAATAAGAGACATGGCGGAACAGAGACCTTTGACACTGTTGACTACCAAGTGCTCCTTCCAAAGCTGACTCATTTCAATTTTTCGGCAGTTTCGATACATTGGTTTGAGTCTTACTTATCGAACAGAAAACAGTGTGTTTTGGTCAACGGAGCCAAAGGTTCCATTCTTGGACCATTACTGTTTTCTCTTTACATTAATGACTTGCCTAATGTATGTCCTGGGTTGAATGTGCAAATGTATGCCAATGATGCGGTCATCTTTGTACACGGGAACAATAATCACATCCTGTCTCTCAAATGCTTTGGACAAGGTTCAACACTGGCTGAACAACATTTGCTTACAGTTAAATGTAAAAAGAAAACAGTATGCATGATGTTCAGTAAACGACCAGTCAACATCGAAGGATCCAATGTGTTTTTAAACGGAACAGAAATAGAACTAGTCTCCCAGTTCAAGTATCTCGGTGTCATATTGGACTCAAACTTGACTTTTAAGAAACACATCAAGAAAGTATCCAATACCATTAAATTCAACTTGCTAAATTTTAAACAAATTAGACCTTTCTTAACTGTCAATGCTGCAAAGTCATACCTCCACTGTATGATTCTATCCCACATTGAATACTGTTTTACAAACTGGTCGTTTGCTTGTGCCACAAACCTGAACCAATAGAACAGCTGTACAAGAGAGCTATCAAGGTGTTTGACAGAAAGCCTCATTCATACCACCACCGTACCATCCTTGAAAAACATAATTTCTTGAGTTTTGACCATTTTAAGTATTTTCAAAGTATGTGTTTTTTTTAAATAAATGTTTACATTTCCCTTAGGGGAATTAATCCACAAAAAAACACACTGGACACTGCACTAGGTCGGAAACCAGAGGAGACTGTGAAGTCCACCGTAGACGGACCACTTTTGGTCAAAATGTCCTCTCCATTAAAGGCAGCTCATTGTGGAATAGCCTCCCACCTGAGATACGGGATTGTCCCACTCTCAATAGTTTTAAAGGTCAATTCAAAGAATGGTTGAGAAACAACCAGACGTGCAATCACTGCTAAATGCACTTTAACACAGGGGTATCTTCTCTTGCACTTGATATCGTAGCTGCTACTGCCATGTGGTAAATGCGTGTGTGCTGCTCATGCTCTGTATGCGTGTCATGTATTTATTTTTGCCATGTCATGTTCATAAATGTTGTATGTGACGGGACTACGGATGGAAATAAGCTCAAAGCTAAAATCCGGCTCATTTACATTTGAAAGCATTATTTTGTTTAAAATGTTCATCAATGTGCATTGTCCCCGTTCAAATAAACGATTACATGAAAAATGAAATTTTAGAACAGGAGTAAATGGCAGATTATAAATAAATTAAATAAACCCTAATTTGAAATATTAATTTTATAAATAAGAACAGTTTCGGCCCTAAAAACCCATCAGGACGGTGGGTGTGGACTGAGCTCAGACATGTCTGAACATGTCTCTGCTTCACTTCTGGATCCTGTGTTGACCTTAGACTGTATGCATACTTCCATTATGACTCACTCTGTGTGTTCATCACACTGGTGACTGCCTCATTCACAAATAAAGTCCAAAGGTGCTTTAATATCTGCCACCAGGCTACCTTCATTTATTTGTTTACGGTTTTATCTTATGAATTGCAAATAAACATCTTTAGATTTTGTCCTCATCTTTCCATGTGAACACCAAGCTTGTACAGTTTTTCATACAGACTTTATTTATAGATTTTACATACAGAAAAATGGATCAGACTTATATTTTCATGTATCATTTATTATACTTACAACCATTTCAGCCAGGTGTAGCTAATTTACTGGCTTTTGCTCT
This sequence comes from Pseudochaenichthys georgianus, assembly GCF_902827115.2. Lineage (NCBI taxonomy): Eukaryota > Metazoa > Chordata > Actinopteri > Perciformes > Channichthyidae > Pseudochaenichthys > Pseudochaenichthys georgianus. Next base: position 17,413,030 of record NC_047522.1, on the reverse strand, counting down.
TGTTTCACAGCTTATCATCAGTGTAAAAGTGTGTTGGTGTGAGTGTGTGTTCCTAAGTGTTATATGTGTGTTCTTTGTGTTTTATCCAGAGCCCGTGGGGGCACGTGGCCCCTGCGCCCCCCGCCTGCTCTCTGACAGATGTGATGAGCGAACAGCTGGCCAATCAGCTGACGGAGGAGGACAACACCTTCCCCACCCTCACTGAGTAGGTCCTCACCTGTGTTCACAATATGAGTGTGTGTATAATGCTAGTAACAGCAAATAAAGACAATTAAAAAAGTATTGTGTTAATCGCAATAATAATCTATGATTAATCACGATAAATCTCAATAACAATCTGTGATTGATCACAATTAGCCACTTCTCTAAATTGTATTTTTTTTTTCTTGAAGATTGAATACTAAGAACAAAAAAACTCAAATGATTTGACGGTCTTCTGTTCACAATTTATTCCCTCTCTCTCTGTGTTTCAGTCCGGCTGCAGATCTGCTGCTGTCTGACGAAGTTTCGGAAACGACTTCCGACCAGGTGCTCGCCAAGATGCTGCAGCTGCAGTTCGACCGCGAGTTTGATGATCAGCTGCGCCGTGAGGAGAAGAGATTCAACGGAGACAGCAAAGGTTCTTACTTAAATGGGATGATTATTATTATTGTTTGTAAGTGTGATATTAAGTGTATTTAGGAAAAGTACTCTTACCATACTAATAAAAAAACCTCCACTGTAACTCAATGTCCTGAATGTTTTGGCCTGTTATATCCCCACTTTTATAGGGAGGAAATATTTATAAAAGTGGATATGGTCAAATGTCCTGTAAAGTATGTAAAGCTGACAGTTTGGATGTTTTGTTCAGTGTCCATCTCCTTTGAGAACTACCGTATGGTTCATCCCTACGAGGACAGCGACAGCTCCGAGGACGAGGTGGACTGGCAGGACACGAAACACGACCCTTACAAAGCTGGTAAGACTCCTGCAGGGGTGGACAAAATAACAGAAACACCTGGCAGTACCATTAGGCGAGGTGCATGTATTAAAGCAGAGTGTGTTTCTGCGTTCTTATCAGATAAACCTCAGAATACACCCAGGAGAGGCTTCTCTGGGAAAGGAAAGAACATCACCACCAAACACGATGCAGAGACCTGCGGACGCAAGAACACCGCGCGCATGGACAATGTATGACACCCAACGTTTCTTTATTTACTATTACATGGTCAATGCCTTTAAAAACATTGTTATTATTTATTTGTTAAAGGTCCCATGACATGGCCATTTCTACTGATCATAATTCCATTGTTGAGGTCTACTAGATTAGATTTACATTGTTCCAAAATCACATTGGTTTCTCACACAGCATCTCTGTATAGTATGTGTATTCTCTCTCTGTCCTACACGGCTTGTTGGAGCTAAACTGCAAACACTCAATAAACTATAAGAAACACAGAACAATGATTTCATGTAATTGACAGGCATTTGTACATTTTCTATATTTTGCACACAGAGTTTTGATACAAACTCAATAAATCAGGATGTTCAGTCATCCTTGGTTAAGGAAGACTGAACATTTCATTTTCTGGGCAGTTAATGTCGTTAGGAGAAATGTGCAGGTTGAATTTCTTCTTGAACTTTTGGACTATGTTAAACCCAATGTAAAAACGACTTCCTCTCCTCCTGCTGCAGTTTGCTCCTGGGGTGCACATTGGAGACGGTTTGGGGATGGACCTGAAGTTATCCAACCAGGTGTACAACTCCCTGAAGCAGCACTGCTACAACGAGCAGAGACGCAGCGCCCGGCTGCACGAGAAGAAGGAGCACTCCACCGCTGTACGTGCAAAAACACTTTATTAACAATAATAAAGAGAGTTGTTCTACGTCATATTAAAACTGTCTCTCCTCAGGAACATGCGGTGGACCCCCGCACTCGCCTGCTGATGTACAAGATGGTGAACGCTGGCGTGCTGGAGAACATTAACGGCTGCATCAGCACCGGGAAGGAGTCGGTGGTGTTCCACGCTGACGGAGGGAGGTGGGTGGATGTCAGGAAAAAGACCAATGAGCATTTATACCTATATGTTTGAAAGATTCCTCTACATTGGGCCCTTCAGAGAATACAAAAAGCATCGAAGCTGCTTTCCTACCATCTATTGAAATAAAACGGCTCTTATCATGGCCGGCACTTAGAAACCTCTGGGATCATTTCATTTCAAATAAATGCAACAATGCAAGCAACAAGCACTTTTTTAATTTATAAAGCGCTTCCATACATTTGCTTCAGACAACAGCATTTCTCAGAAAATGCTTATAATTTCACTCCAACTTTGTTCAGTTGTTCGTGCAATTCTCTTGTGATCGACCATATTACATCAGAGAGCAGAGAGAAAGCAGCGTAATCACTTTGTGAATTTTCCCTCAGACATTTAGGGAGCTGATGTTTCCCTTTTCTTTTTTTATAGAACAGGAGCTGTATCATTAACCCACACATTTTGCCTCTGTGTGTTTTGTAGTCTGGAGGAGCAGCCTGTTCCCAGTGAAGTCGTGCTGAAGGTCTTCAAGACGACGCTGAATGAGTTTAAGAACAGAGACCGTTACATCAAAGACGACTACCGCTTCATCGACCGCTTCAGCAAACTGAACCCAAGAAAGGTCATCCGGCTCTGGGCCGAGAAGGAGATGCACAACCTGACCAGGTACACCCCCTCATCCTATTAGGACTTTTATTTATGTATCTAAAGGGTTATTCCACTGTATTACAACCAGGTGCCAACAACGACTTTCCCCTTTTTGGTGTTTGTTTTCGCCTCTTAAATAAATGCACACATGTATTTTTTATTAAGATCTAAAGTGGTGTTTGGTGTTAATACATTGATCAAATGTGACCAGGGCCGGCCCTTGGCATAGGCGAATGCTAAGGGTGCATCAACCCATCGGAGGGGCCAAAAATTGGGGAGAAAAAAGTTAGACATTTTTATTTCATAACATCACAATTTCCCGATTTTGGATCAACAAAGTACATCTTATTATCTTATATAACCAGCTAAAATCTTGCCTAGGGCAGCAAATTGGTCAGGGCCGGCCCTGAATGTGACATAAGTTGATATTTAGTTATATTTATCTATTTCCCTAGAAAATGCTTGAATATGTTTTTTTGTTTTATGTATTATTAGCATTCCAATGCCAACAATTCCTCCAGACATGCATTTTTTTCATTCTCTATTATTTTCTTTGTGTTCAGGATGAGGAAGGCGCAGATCCCCTGTCCCGAGGTGGTGCTGCTAAAGAAGCACATCCTGGTGATGTCCTTCATCGGGAAGGATCACATTCCTGCTCCCAAACTGAAGGACGCCAAGTTGGGTTCAGAGGAGATGAAGAGCGCCTTCTACCAGGTCCTACATGTGAGTACCAGGACAGCAGGAAGTGAACTTCGTACTGCTAGTTTACTTACTTCAGTTGAACAAAATTAATTCAGTGTAAAATAATGACTTTTAAAGGGAACTTTATAGAATGTGTAGATGTTTTATGTATACAGCAATAAATAGGATACAAAATAATAATAATGATAAAAGTCATATGCAGTGGGGCAAAAAAGTATTTAGTCAGCCACCAATTGTGCAAGTTCTCCCACTTAAAAAGATGAGAGAGGCCTGTAATTTTCATCCTAGGTATCCTCAACTATGAGACAAAATGAGAAGAAAAAAAAAATCCAGAAGATCACATTGTCAGATTTTTAAAGAATTTATTTGCAAATTATGGTGAAAAATAAGTATTTGGTCAATAACAAAAGTTAATCTCAATACTTTGTTATATACCCCTTTGTTGGCAATGACAGAGGTCAAACGTTTTCTGTAAGTCTTCACAAGGTTTTCACACACTGTTGCTGGTATTTTGGTCCATTCCTCCATGCAGATCTCCTCTAGAGCAGTGATGTTTTGGGGCTGTCGCTGGGCAACACAGACTTTCAACTCCCTCCAAAGATTTTCTATGGGATTGAGATCTGGAGACTGGCTAGGCCACTCCAGGACCTTGAAATGCTTCTTACGAAGCCACTCCTTCGTTGCCCGGGCGGTGTGTTTGGGATCATTGTCATGCTGAAAGACCCAGCCACTTTTCATCTTCAATGCCCTTGCTGATGGAAGGAGGTTGTCACTCAACATCTCACGATACATGGCCCCATTCATTCTTTCCTTTACACGGATCAGTCGTCCTGGTCCCTTTGCAGAAAAACAGCCCCAAAGCATGATGTTTCCACCCCCATGTTCCACAGTAGGTATGGTGTTCTTTGGATGCAACTCAGCATTCTTTCTCCTCCAAACACCTCCAGTTGAGTTTTTACCAAAAAGTTCTATTTTGGTTTCATCTGACCATATGACATTCTCCCAATCCTCTTCTGGATCATCTAAATGCTCTCTAGCAAACTTCAGACGGGCCTGGACCAGGGTTTCCGTTAGCCGGTAATTACCGGTTTTTAGCTGGTAAAATGTATTAAAAACCGGTAAATTCAAAACCTGCCGGTCAAAATGTCTGGTAATAATTAGGGAGGCTCCGATCGATCGGCCGCCGGTCATTATCGGTCGATATTCACTCTTAATAGTTTGATCGGTGCTCTCTATAAAGGCCGATCAGGAGAGCTGGATCTGATCGATATGGACATAAACGCGAGTGAAGTGTAACCGGAGCGAGAGAGAGATCAGATCAGCTGCTGAGTCTGACCGAGACACGCAGCTCTGCATAATCACCTGAAGCCCCGCCCTCTGTTTAGCGAGCTGCAGGAGCTGCATGAGAAACTGATGTGCTGTCAGGAGAGAGAGAGGGGAAAAGAGAGGATCCGTTTCTCCCGTGTTATTATTCAAATGTAAACTTTTGAATAATGTACGTTATCTACTACAAGTAGTTTGTTTGAATGTAATAATTATGTTGTTTGTTGTTTGTGGAATCATTTATTGAAAAATGAATCTGAATTTTTCGATCTGTTACGATTATAAACTGAAGCAATATAAAAATGAGCCCCGTGAACTGAGTTTTAAACTGAAGCATATCTGCTCATAGTCCGGTAATTACCTGCTAACGGAAACTCTGCTACACAACTCTTATTATTATTGAAATATAAGTTTCAAATTTGTCCGGTAAAATAAATTCTGCCCGGACATTTGACCGGCGAGAAAGAAATCCTAGCGGAAACCCTGGCCTGGACATGTACTGGCTTAAGTAGGGGGACACGTCTGGCACTGCAGGGTTTGAGTCCCTGGCGGCGTAGTGTGTTACTGATGGTAGCCTTTGTTACTTTGGTCCCAGCTCTCTGCAGGTCATTGACTAGGTCCCCCTGTGTGGTTCTGGGATTTTTGCTCACCGTTCTTGTGATCATTTTGACCCCACGGGGTGAGATCTTGCGTGGAGCCCCAAATCGAGGGAGATTATCAGTGTTCTTGTATGTCTTCCATTTTCTAATAATTGCTCCCACAGTTGATTTCTTCACACCAAGCTGCTTACCTATTGCAGATTCAGTCTTCCCAGCCTGGTGCAGGTCTACAATTTTATTTCTGGTGTCCTTTGACAGCTCTTTGGTCTTGGCCATAGTGGAGTTTGGAGTGTGACTGTTTGAGGTTGTGGACAGGTGTCTTTTATAACGAGTTCAAACCGGTGCCATTAATACAGTTAACGAGTGGAGGACAGAGGAGGCTCTTAAAGAAGAAGTTACAGGTCTGTGAGAGCCAGAAATCTTGTTTGTTTGCAGGTGACCAAATACTTATTTTACCGAGGAATTTACTAATTAATTCATTAAAAATCCTACAATGTGATTTCCTGGATTCTTTCCCCCCATTCTGTCTCTCATAGTTGAAGTGTACCTAGGATGATAATTACAGGCCTCTCATCTTTTTAAGTGGGAGAACTTGCACAATTGGTGGCTGACTAAATACTTGTTTGCCTCACTGTAGGTAGTCAATCAATAACCTTTTATTATTGTGCTTAATAATAAACATATTGAAATGTATTTATATAGCAGCTAACCCTAATACACTTTTCAAAACAATATGCGAAGTAAATCAAATCAAATACCCAACAGTAATGAGGTTTTATACATTTATAAATGATCAAAAATAAAAGAAGCAGATATTATCAGACAATTGAAATAATAATTACATAAGAAAGCCAACAATAAGTGCATTGATCCTCCATGGGAATAATAGCTAAATGTCTTCAAAACACACAACTAAGACTGTAGTTATTATGTTGTTATTTTGGGACTGAATCATACTATATTAGGGTGCGCAAATCTACCTTTTAACCTTATTTGTCTTGATGTTTTTGCAGATGATGCAGCAGATGTATCAGGAGTGTAATCTGGTTCATGCTGATCTCAGTGAATACAACATGCTGTGGCACGAAGGAAAGGTAACCACATCTTTTATTTAATGATATCTTTCTTTAAAGTCCCATAAATCGTCCTTCTTTGCATCTTCCTGTTTTCTCACTTTAATTGTATTTCTTTTTTGTAGGTGTGGTTGATAGATGTCAGTCAGTCCATCGAGCCTCGTCATCCTCACGCTCTGGAGTTCCTCTTCAGAGACTGCAGGAACGTTTCCACTGTGAGGTTTCCTTCCACATGCAGCTTCTTTAGAAAACATATTTCTGATCAAAGTTCTTCATGTGAATTAATCTCTTGTGTTTTCTGCCTCAGTTCTTCCAGAAGAGAGGTGTGAGCGAGGCGATGACTGTGTACGAACTTTTCAACGCTGTGAGTGGAATGAACATTCCCATCCCCCCGGACGAGGCCGAGGCCGAGTTCATTTCTGAGGTAACACACACACACATGCATAAATCAATAAAAACAATTTAAAGAGGCATGTGGGAATCATTTTATATAATTTATAAATAAAATTGTAAACAAATTGTTGTGGAATGTGTCTCTGCTGCAGGTTTTTGGAAGTTTACAGAAGGAGACTTAACCTAGACTTAAAAGAAAAACTTAAGAAAACTGAATTAATACTTCAAATGTGTTAAATTCAGTTATCTGCTACGTTGTATTAGGGCCATTGTAGTATAACTTTATTTGGTTCACTGCTCCATCATCTACTGATATTCTCTTTCCTGGGCATCATTCATTTTACAAATAGAAAGTTTCCAACAATATCTTAAAACAACGTTGGTCTTCACTCACACTTTCCTCATACAGATTGGAATTTAATTTTTTTAAAGGAAACTATTTTAAATTGGAGTTTAATGCTCTCTCTCTCTGACAGATCATGGCCTATGAGAAGCGTAACGAGGACCACGTGCAGCGCCGGGGAAAGAAAACGTTTCATGTGACCTCAGAGGACTGCGGTCCTCCTTTAATACCAGATTCTGATGACTAATGCCCCGCTGCTCTCTCTTCACGATCCCAACGTGATGAAAATTCTCTAAAAAGAGGAGATAATGGAGGTGCCCTCCCCCATTTGGAGGTCTGGGTGCCCTCCCCCATTTGGAGGTCTGGGTGCCCTCCCCCATTTGGAGGTCTGGGTGCCTCCCCGTCTCCAACAAGCCACCCTTCACCAACTGCTTCCTTTACACAGCAGGACGCAGCGCCTCCTGCTGGCTGCAAGAGGAGCTTCACCGTGTTGGAGGTTGAAATCCTGAGAGGAGGGGACGTCATCTGTGTTGTAAGAATCACAGTCAAAATAATATAAGACCTCATCTATCCGGCTGGATAACTCGCAGAGGTTCATTTAAAATTCTGAGTTTGTAGAGATTATGTGTAGGGCGGGGCAATATATCGATGTTATATCATGATATAAGAGTCTTATTAAATGTTTTTGTGGCGCCTGAAATCAAAGCTCATGAGAACAAATGCATGCAAATGAAAAGTAATCTCAGTGTGATGTCAGTAAATGTAGAAGATTTAGTTTGCAGTGATGGAGATTCAGTAAATCGGGTGTGTTTTTGACCTTGATGGATAGGTAATGAATTTGCTATCTTTAAGCAGATCTAATGGTGACATTAAAAAGTGAAAATGAAAACGTTTGTGTTGTATTTTAATGTATTGATCAATTAACAAAATATTGTTGCATACTATCTGTTAAGCGCTCAAAGGTTTGAGAGAGAAGTGTGTTTCTCTGTATAGCACGTGATTGTCAGACTGTCACATGACTCCCAGCTGCAAAAACAATGAGACTTCCGACCTGTCTCCTTCACAATAAAAGCATAATCTATCCAAATTATGCAGTTGCTCCAAACAAAATAAAATACAATCCTTTCAAAGGATTGTACTTTGACATTTTGTATACCAAACCCTTTACCTAAATATAGCATTTTTATAGTGTGGTATTTGCAAATGTTTTAAGTACAAAATGAACTTCTTCCACCGCTGTTGAAAGGTCCTAATATCTAATTTACACTCCGCTTTTATTCTGAAGGACGAAGCCGGAAACCGGAAGTGTCATGGCCGCCGGTTGAAGGGAACTCTTCCTCTTCTGCATCTCAGAATGTCAGCACTCTGAATTAAGTATAAAACGATAGTAATTCTAATTATATAATAAAAAAACAAAGCGTGAAGATGAGCGAGGAACATTACCTGGAGCTGTGTGAGAACCCGGTGCAGTTTGAACATGCCTCCAGCGTCAACAACGTATTTTTCGACGAAGCTAACAAGCAGGTCAGAAGCTAGTAAACATCGACGGCTAACTAACTGACAGTTTGTTAGTTTAGAAAACATTCTTAACCCTTTTATTAACAGCATTTAATCATTATAGTTATAGTTTACTTTCTGTACAGTTTGCTGGTTGATGACACATGCATTTATTTTAAATACATTATTTGGCAGTTAAGTTAATATTTACAAGAACTTTGACATCTGAAATCTGGAGAAATAGTTATATTACCCCACTACAGGTCAAAGTACTAAAAGGAAAATGTATTGAGGTAAAAGTAAAACATATTGCTTAAATGTACCTAACGTATCAGTACTATTTACTCCTTACTATAGCATGTTATATTATTATTCTATTTTTGCCACAGCTGTTTAATTCAAGATAATGTTTTATTTTATTTTAAATAGGGTCAGCATCATGAGTTTCTTTTCAAATGTTTCGGTCTGATTAAATCAATTATATAGATACAACATTAAAGGCGACTGATGTGACCTCCTTGCCAATTGCTATACATGTCCTCTTACTAATTTGACATTACTTCCACTCGCTTGTTTTGACCAACATCAGTCCAACTCATCCAACCAAATAATCCATCCATCCATCTTCTCCCGTTTAGCTCTCTGCTGGAACTGCTACCCCCGCGATCCAACCAAATAATATAAAACTAAAAATAATTAAAACACTAAAATTATAGAAAAAACTAATAATTCAAAAAGCTCCAAATGTTGCATTTAATACAACAATTTAGAATAACTATAACAAGTGAAAGTACTTAATTTTAAATCTGAAAATCTGCAATAAAGTCAGATTTGATTGCACTTGTTTTTCTGATTATTTCTTTCTGGCTGCAGGTGTTCGCGGTGCGTTCAGGTGGAGCCACGGGGGTGGTGGTCAAAGGCCCGGAAGACAAGAGCAGTGTTGCCTTCAGGTAAATCAGTCTGTGTAGGAATATTGTAAGGGATTTATTAATCGGATTATTATATTGTGTTGCATTGCACCTCAGAACAAAGAATGTCCACTTAAACTTAATTTATATTAAAGGTGGGGTAGGTAAATTTGAGAAACCGGCTCGAGATCGCTAGAATTTGAAAATACACAACCGGAGAAAATTTGCCACTTCCTTACAGAGCCCCTCCTCCAACACACACGAACGCGCACATGACCAATGAGGGCACGAGATAAATGTGTGCCCCGATGGAAGGCTGACAGGCAGGTAGGCCATCCAATCCGTTTAGCCGGGCCGGCTTAACCGATTGGTTGTACTTTTTACAGTATTACGGCTTCCACAGATGACATTTTTTTATGGATTTTTTGTCAAAGCACTTCAGATATTCATTGCTATCGGGATGTTAAGAGCTTTCCATGGAATATAACGAAAAGTGTATCTCGAGCCGGTTTCTGAAACTTACCTACCCCACCTTTAACTCTTTGTTTTTGTATTCACCTCATTTGTGACATTAGAAATTAGTCAAATGTATTGATGGTGTAACATGTTTGCCTCCACAGAATGGATGATAAAGGAGAAGTTAAGTGTATAAAGTTCTCCATTGGAAATAAAATCTTGGCAGTTCAGAGGACTTCAAAATCTGTGGTGAGTTTAGCAGAACATGACATGAAATCCTCCTTGTTAGAGGTTGAAAATTAAGACTAAAAATAATCAACATATTAAACATTTGTAGTCATTTGAATTATTTTAAAACAAACGTTGAATCAAGGCAAGGTTTTCTTTTAATATTTGATCAGCAAAGTTGCTACTTTCAAATGAATTCCTCATTGTTTATGTATACACCAAAGCACATTTGCTGTACTACTTGGCAAAAAACCTGATTCTGATTTCAAAGGATTGATTTGAATAATGGAGCTAAGGAATGTTTACCACTTAAATCTGGAGAGAAACTCAAAGTATTGGTTCTTTGTTGTCTGCAGGATTTCATCAACTTCATTCCTGACTATCCTCACACAGAGTTCACACAGGAATGCAAAGTAAGTTTTATCCGTCTCTATCTCTTCATTTGAATTCAAAAGGGCTTCTTTTCATTTCATTTTCAGACAAGAACTAAGATGAGATATGGAGTAATGGCTGATAACAAATATAAGGAGCAGCTCAAAATGACTGTATTTTTTGTGTGTAAATAATCAATTTTTTGTTTGTTTTATTGTTATTCAGACAAAAAATGCAAGTGTTCTGGGTTTCTGCTGGATCAACTGGAACGAGATCGTTTTCATCACAGATCAAGGAATAGAGTTTTACCAGGTAAATCAAAAGCATTTCACTTTATTGAACTTTTTGTTGTGTTTGGTTACTGCTTAGTTAATATTTGAATAATCTGTTTTCTTGAATACAGACTATTTTAATTTGCACGATCAGGACGACACAATCATTTTATCTGAAAACACATTAAAGTGAAAGTGTGTGTCTCCTTTCTATTCTGTGTGTTGCTGCAGGTGTTTCCTGATAAGCGCAGCCTGAAGCTTCTGAAGAGTCAGAGCATCAATGTGAACTGGTACCAGTACTGTCCGGAGACCGCCGTCATCCTGCTGTCCACCACGGTGCAGGGCAACGTGCTGCAGCCCTTCGCCTTCAGGGTCAGGAACACACTCTATTCTTTTATTGTTGTTTTAATTAAGATAAATGTACAGACACAATATTTGTACTCTTCCAAATAAGTGAATTATTTATATCAGGACATTTGAGAAAAAAATGTAAAAGTTGAAGGCTGGCCAACAACTCTGTGTTGACTTTAACATCCTTTATTTTTAATTGAAGTACCTGTGATACACAACTTCACAGGAACGTACACAAAAAGATATATATAACAAATAGCGTTTTCTATATAATAATCTTTAATGTTCTAATCTGCAGAGTCAGACGAAAAATGTCAATGTGAGAAAATATAAGCAATGCATGAAGAAATAACTCATTTTACTATGACTAAAAGACAATAATTGAGCGCAGATTGTTCGGGGATGAATGCTTAAATGTTTACGTTTCTCAGTTTAACATGTGTTCAAAATGTTATCTTTAAATTATTGATGGATGTCGGCCGGTTAAAGTTATTTTGACACACTTTGTGTTTGCAGTGTGTTATTGTGATCGGGAGCACATTTTTCCGAACTCTTCTAACACCGCATAGATGCAGCAACAGTTTTTATGTACTTATTATTAAATCATTTGGTTTTTATATCTTATTCTTTCAGAACGGGACGATGTCCAAGATGTCAAAGTTTGAGATCGAGTTGCCGGTCGTCCCCAAACCTGCAAAACTGATTCTGTCGGAGAGAGACATCGCCATGGCATCCATGTGAGTTAACCATCGATCTACTGAAATATCCATTCTTTATATATTTTGTATTTAGTTGGTATTACAACATTGAAGTGATTATTGCCTTCTTTTAATTTCATTTATATTTGTCTTTATTTTTTGTAACATGAGTGTCTTCCCTTTTCTAAATCTTTCTCTCCAAAATGTCTCAATGCTCTTTTGTGGTCTCTCTTTCTTTAATTGTCTTCTTTAATATTGATAATATTCATGACTATTCTCTCTGTGTAGATATGGCCAGTTGTTTGTGATGTATCTGAAGCATCACTCCAGAACAGCCAACAGTCCCTGTGCAGAGGTGGTGCTCTATTACCTACCAAGGTACATATACAACATGTATTTATTTATGACTAACAAAGGTACGAAGGGAAGTTAGAATCCGCAGGTTATTGAAATGCTGCATCTCTAGTAGTCGTTAAACACATGTGTTTATCTTAATGTGTGTTTTCAGGGAGGGTACGTGTAAGAAGACTCACGTTCTGCGGCTCAACACGACGGGGAAGTTCGCTCTGAACATCGTGGACAATCTGGTGGTCGTTCATCATCAGAGCTCACAGGTTTAGTACATTTAATTGATTTATCTATATTCATGTTTTGAAATGTTTCTATGGTGGAAGTACATGAACACCACTACTGCACTCCAGTATCATCTTTAAATGATACATTTATATTGTGTTTGTGTTTCAGACGTCTCTGATCTTCGACATCAAGCTGAAGGAGCCTGACTGCACGGTGAACACACACCAACCTGTGCTGCCTGCCCGCTCCATACACCCCTACAGGATTCCCTTGACAGGTGTACACACACACACACACACACACACACACACACACACACACACACACACACACACACACACACACACACACACACACACACACACACACACACACACACACACACACACACACACACACACACACACACACACACACACACACACACACACACACACACACACACACTCACACCTAACACACACACATATTGATAGTGTTTTATATTTGTCTTTCGGTCTCTCCGCAGGTCCTGCAGTTGTTCCTTCTCAGCCTCCAGTACCATGTCAGCTCTGTATCCTTTACTACAAGTACATTTACTCAAGTACTACTTAAGTACACGTTTCAAGTACTAGTACATCAACTCTAATACATCCACAAATTGCAAGTATGTCTGCAGGATATTCTTCTTACTATGATATACTATCTCTATTACTGACATTTGTGCAGGAAGATTATTCTTGAAACACGCATGTGTCTGTGTTTAGATTTGTATTTATTTAAACCAAGTTCTAGTTTTTGCTTTAGTCCAGCAGGAGTTTAAAATGTGTGATGAAATGAAAGTACGTACATTGACTTAAGTACACATTTTGAGGTCTTTGCACTTTGCTTTGGATATTTCCATGAAATGATCATTTATACTTCTACTCAACTACTCAAATGTACTTTTGACTTTACCTTTAACCGTCGCTCAGACTCTTCCTCCTGGAGCGTGTTCCAACCAGACATCATCATCAGCGCCAGTGAAGGTGAGAAACACACACACACACTCAGCGGACTTTAATTCTGGTTGTATTTCACTTTTGTAATCTCTTAGTTAGTACTTAATAAAATAACAGGATACACTGATTTATGACATGCACAGCGCAGCAGGAGTGAAAACAAAATATGTTGTCATGATGGGACCTTTTTATCAACATCTATAGATAATAATGAATATCTTAATGTGTGTGTGTTTCTCAGGTTACCTGTGGTACCTGCAGGTGAAGCTCCCCCCCACAGTGAACCTGCTGCAGGACAAAGGGAAGCTGATGGACTTCCTGCTGAGGAGGAGAGACTGCAAGATGGTCATCCTGTCCGTCTGCTCCCAGAGTAAATATGGCTGCATGTTATATAAATACACATCTCCTAAGAAATGTGCCTCTCTAAAAAATGTAATTTACCCATCAAAAACAGTCTTATTATTTATGAAGGCAAAAGAACATTCGACAAGTGAAGTTATACAAGTCAAATTGTGGTTTTCATTACTATGTTTATGAGATTTAATAATTAATTATATATTTTAATATCTTCATTTATATATTTTCTAATATGTTAATTATATGAAATTGATAGAAAGTATATTTTGGTTGCTTCTATCGACAATAAAAAAGGAGCAACAGCCATTGGTGCATTTAAGCTACATGTTAAATGAAATGTTAATGTTGTGCTTTATTCCCAGTTCTGGAAGGAGGGGAGAAGGGAAGTCTTCCCGTGGTGGCGACCGTCTTCGACAAACTGAACCAGGTGTACAAAGAATACCTGGAGGCGGAGCAGAGCTACACTGTGGTGAGGGAGGCAGCTTCAATAAAGACCGTTTAGTACTTCAAACTAAGTATGTTGTTTTTCGTAATTTAAGATTGGTGTGTGTTTATTTTCTGTGTTTAAGGCGATGGAGTCCGGTCCGAGTCGAGGCAGCGCCGCTCAGAAACGTCCAGTCAGAACGCAGGCGGTCATCGACCAATCAGACATGTACACACACGTCCTGTCCTCGTTCACGGAGAAGAAGGTACGGACACACACACACACACACACACACACACACACACACACACACACACACACACACACACACTCACCTGCGTGCATGTTGTATCTGAGCTACTTTAGTCTGGATGTACTATTAAAATCACAGTCTGTATTGTTCTGCCACAAGGGCTCTCGAAAAAAGAGGTAGACACTCTCTTCAATTTGAATGTTATATAAACTCATAAAATAATCATGGGAATTCATTAGCGCATTTTCACTGGCTAATAGATTGTATTTATTTTAAAGCAAAATAGTCTTTATTAAAGGCTTTGATTCAGGTGCAAATAACTTCTTTTTTTTAATATATATATATATTTTCTAATTATCTCAATGGATATATCAGATTATTTACAACCAACAAAAGGAATACTTACAAGTAATTAAAATAAAAAACATAGCATAGAAAAAGGGTCAAGAAGAGAAGGATAATTCTGCTATTTGGTCATTGCAGGTTATTCTATTGTTGTTGGGAATGATTGACTCCTTGAACGAAATATCAGAAAATAAAAGATAAATAAATAATCTGAACATATAAAGTTAAAGTCACATTTCCAACAATGTAGTAAATAGTATGAAAATATTTAAATAAATATAAGAAAGTAATGTGCAAATTGTACCACAATATATAACATGTATATTACACTATATAATTGTAAGTAACACATCTAAGCATTGAGTCTTTCTCTGTGTTTCCTGCAGGGTGTGTCTCATAAGTTCATCATCGCGGTGCTGATGGAGTACATCCGCTCTCTGAACCAGTTCCAGATCACCGTGCAGGTTAACAGGCAGAGACACCTCACTGAAAAATGTCTTGAAGGGGAATAAGATGAAACCTTTAGTCTGATTCTACTCTGTGTGTTTCAGCATTACCTGTACGAGCTGGTGATAAAGACGCTGGTGCAGCACAACCTCTTCTACATGCTGCACCAGTTCCTGCAGTACCACGTGCTCAGCGACTCCAAGCCTCTGGT
The DNA here is from genome assembly GCF_902827115.2 of Pseudochaenichthys georgianus. Taxonomy (NCBI): domain Eukaryota; kingdom Metazoa; phylum Chordata; class Actinopteri; order Perciformes; family Channichthyidae; genus Pseudochaenichthys; species Pseudochaenichthys georgianus. The sequence goes on along the minus strand of NC_047522.1, from coordinate 17,397,559 downwards.
GAGCTACACTTACGCACCATTTAGATACACACAAACATCATTTACACAGTGCTGGAACGCACCCTTTGTGTTCACGGAGATAATGTTAAAATGTAGCCCAATGTTCTGAGTCCTCAAGAAAAGTGCAAAGTGAAGGTGGTTTGTTGTATATCCAAGTATAACTCATTTGAACCTTTTTTGAGTTTCTTCTTGCAAATTAAGGATTTAATAAATTCCAAACACGATTCACATTTGTAACTAGCTAGAGGAGTTGTAATTCTTTAGAAATACAATAACACACAGTTGTATATAACAAATCAATTAATGTGCAAATCCTGTTTTCCTTATTTTTTACTTTAATGTGTCCAGGCGTGTTTACTCCTGTCTCTGGAGAGCACGTACCCTCCGGCCCACCAGCTGTCTCTGGATATGTTGAAGGTAAAAACACACAGATTCTTTAAACAGGGAAACACTTTATTTAAACGTCTTTTATTTACATTTTTGTTGTGTGTTTTCAGCGTCTGTCCACGGCCAACGATGAGATCGTGGAGGTTCTGCTGTCCAAGCAGCAGGTTCTGGGCGCGCTCAGATTCATCCGCAGCGTCGGTACGTTTACATTTGATCTATCCAACAGGATGTAATCTAGGAAAGCCTATTACTCTTTATGTCACATTTTAAAAGAATTCATCAGAACAGTAGTTTAAAAAAAAATGAAACAGTCCTGTGAACCTATTTAATAAAAAATCACATCACATTGTCAATTATTAAAAACATTAGCTTTTGGGGCAGCATTCTTAATGCACTTCTTTGGAATTTTGTACCTAAGAATACCGGAAATGTATTTAAAATCTACAAACAAAGAGTGTAAACTTTAAATTAAAGTCGAGGATGGTCCAAGTTCACAGCTAGTCAGGTATAACTTCAATCACTGCCAACATAATAATAATAATAATGAATAAAGTCAAGTTTAGGAAATAATAGCTGTCTAAAACTGCCCATTTATGACCTCAAATAAAGTTCCCCCCATGTGAAAAAAGGACAGTTTGACAGTCACAATACTAGCATAAATGAGTTTTATCCATCTATTTTGTTTACTGTTTCCAGGCGCCCATGACAACGTGTCCTCCCGAAAGTTCCTGGACGCTGCGCGGCAGACGGAGGATCAGATGTTGTTCTACACCGTGTTCAGATCCTTCCAGCAGAGGAACCAGAGGCTGAGAGGGAACCCCGCGTTCAACCTCGGTGAGGAAACACACACTTTAGTGATATTATCTAAAGTCATATTCCTCTCTTTATGAGTACATTTTAATGTATTTTGGTATATACTACACATGTATGAGATAATTATTAACGTTCCGAGCTTTTAAACGTATGTATTAATAAGTACAATCTGATACAAGTGAAAGTTTTACTTTTTTAATGCAAGACTTTTACTTCTGGCTTAAGTAAAATATAATAGAAGAAATGAACGAAGAAACGTGATTAAAGTATTGAAAAAAGAATCTCCTAATGCAACATCTCTAGACATCTTCTTATTTTAAGAAGTTGTTTTTGTATTAACTCTTGGTGCAAAATTGGTCTAAATTCTGAAAGTAGCTAAAGCTATGAAAACAGATACTCTAGCAAAGTACAAGTACCTGCAATATGTACTATCCCACCCCATAACTCATACCTGTCCCCCCCCCCCCCCCCCTGCAGGAGAGCACTGTGAGGAGCACGTGGTTCACTTCAAGCAGCTGTTTGGGGATCAGGCTCTGATGAAGGCCTCCACTGTCTGAGAACCACAAACTCAAACACAGACTGTAAACACTCATGGATGTCAGCTGACAGGAAGTAACACTGGGAACTGGTCCACATGTTAACGCACAAACTTCCTGGTTATACTGTGACAGTGAAATCCTTTTCCAAAGTTGTGCGATGGCTCATCAGTAAAGCCCTACTGAGTCAAATAAAATGTCCCTGGTATGTACAGTAACACCTACTTCCAAAAAAGTAATCAAGTGACTGGTAAACAATTAATGCATTTACGACTACATACACTTAACATAACTTAATGTTTTAAAATGCATTCTTAAAGTACTGCATCTTTATTCTGAGATTCCTCTCGTGCCTGCAGAAGCTCTGATATGAACTGCTGGTATCGAATAATTACTGAGCTGCTGCTTTCTGCTGTACACAGTCACATGATCCTGCACAGGTGAGCAGAGACAACTAAATATTATAATTATGTAAACAAGGAGATGCATAACAAGTTCCTATAGACTTCATGAAATGGAGTATAAAAACCTTTGGAAACATACTTGCCCTTTGCAGCTCAGGTGACGTGTGGGCCCAATGACATATTGTTTGAGTACCTGTATGAATGTTTTATATGATAAAGAATCTATTATTGTGTTATAATTATTTCTCATTTAAAAATCAAACGGCACTGGGCTGCATGAAGTAACGATGGAAATATGTTTAAATGCTCTGTTAAATACTAGTAAAAAACATAGATATATAGCATATGTACAGCTAATAAAAGATTAAATCTAGAGCTGTGTGAAAGTGTTGTTTCTTGTGATGCATTCACATCCTAGTGTGATTATAGTATGTCTAATTTTTTTTGAAAAACAACAGTATTTAATGTCGTTTTTTTGCATTTTTTTGACATTCTATACTATTTAACATGGTATTTTATGTGGGAATAAGGCACGTTATAGTGTGTAGAATCCAGGCATACAGGTATGGCGTTAAAAATGACAGAAAAGTCATAATATAGCATGTTGAAAAAAATGACAAAAAAGTCAGAGTAAAGCATGTCGAAACAATGCAAAAGAGTCATAGTAGTTTAACAAATATTTCTGAAAATAACTTGACAATGTAGTAGGCCTATGGCGAAATTATTAGAAATATTTTATAGTAGAGAATGCCGAATTAAAGATATAGCTATAGTAGGCTATGTCAACAACAACAAAAGTAGAATAAAATAATCTCAAAATATAGTGAAAATAAGTCATATTATACTATGTAGAAGCTGTGGGTATCCTCAGACACGTGATGCTCACCAGATGGTCGACCACCTCCTCTCTGCTGGGGCCAGTTATTTTCTGAGGCACAATAAATGCAGGACGAAAAAGACAAAGACTGTATGATGTAATTGCGCATAAGAAAACAATGCAATACAGTTATTGGTATTTGCTTCAGTAAACATATTTATTTCAGATACTTATAGTTAAAGTTTTTACGCTCTAATGGCTCCGACTAGAATGACAAATAGCGTTAGTTCCGCCTATTCCGTCAGCCAATAAATCGTTTAGTCATAAACTTTTCCTTTTTTTCAGGGGGACCACAGGGGGGTCCAAAGTCAGTGTTAGGGGGGCACTTAATAATAACTGGAGTTCAAATAACAAAATGGAACTTTTAATTGAGGAAACAGCAGGCCAGTGACTATTTCAACTATCTATTTTACTCAGGAAAAGACTGTAAATATATGGATTTATTTGTGTTGATAGCCATTTTCGTTGGAACGGACTGTTCTTAATCCTAGAGAGATAGATTTCGAATTGGAAACATACAGGTCTTAAATAAAGCAAAACAACTCTTACTGCGCAGTTCTCGTTTTAGCAGCTGCGTTGCAATAAGCAGCCAAAACATTTGACGTTCTTATTATACATCCATGCATTTGACACAGTTCTGGCCTCGAAATTGACCGAACAACATTTAACCAATCACATCAGTTGTCATTTATGTTGACAACCAATCATGATATGACTTTTGGTAAGGTAGGCGTATTCATAAGCCTAGTATATAAGCGAAAAGGGGCAGGGTTACAATACAGTAGGTTCCGCTGTTTTCGAAAGAGTAGATGTGTTTTTGAGGTATTAAACGTTTTAGAGAACTCTTGACCCGTTTCGGTCAATTATACGCTTAGGTAGCTCGTTAGTTACCTCTCTTCTGATCGAGTCGCTTAGAAAAAAGCGACTTGATTTAGCTAATAATCGCCTTTTAGTAAATTCAGGTCGAAAGGGATGCCGCTGCAGACAGACTCCGACGGACGCAAGCAGTTTTTGGATTTAATCTCATCGCATTTAATCGGGAAGAGCAGTTTTTCTATACATTGTAAAAGCCTCAGTATAACACATCCTCGACCTAGTGCTTTTGAAAGATGCTTAAGCTCGAGTGCGAATTAATAGCTTGTCTTTGAAGTAAAGAGAGAAGCGTCAATAATCAGCAAGCTAAACGCTAGCTATCGTAGCTGGTCATCAACAAAGCGGGGATCGTTAATCTCTTGCCGTAAGGAGTAACCAGATAGGCGAAGAAGAAGAGTGTCTACGGCTTGCCAATTGAACACGGTATTTTCTGCCTGTGCTGAAAATATTGCTCGGTAAGTGAATTGTGTTTTAACATCGATGTACAGAACCAGGAAGACGATTTGTCAACTTCGACTGAACGGGGTGGGGGAGGGGCGGTGTACAGCAAGAGGAAATTGTTTTTATGGTAAAGGCCTAAATCGACCATCGCGGGGCGCTGTAGCCCCTCTGTGAATGTTGTTATTTACCGACTCCATTAATTTGGTATTAAACGGAAAGCAGTAACAACTGTATCGTTACAAATTGTATTTAACTACGTCACAATAGTAAGCAGCTTGTTCGTGTAATACATTGAGTGAACTTCTATGTAACGCTAGTTTTCTTAAGTGTTACAACATTTAACTATTCTTCTTTTGTAACCAGACCACAATGAAGCTGTTGGAAAGCTCCAGCTTTGAAGCCCTTAGCTCCCGGCTGTGTGTTGAAACCGGAGAGTCTCGCATCCTTGGCAGGTAAAGGCACCATGAACAACTGAACACAATACTGTAATATAAGCTAGTTTAACATTTTACTGCACCATACTTTTATATCTAGGACTATAGTTGTTATTAGCTGTTATTATTGTGTTTTGCACAGACTGAACACACACACACACACACACACACACACACACACACACACACACACACACACACACACACACACACACACACACATTAATCCCAGGGAGATGCATGCACAGGTATGGCTGGGTGATGTGAAGAAAAAAGGAAAACATTTTTATATATATAAAGGCCAATAATAGAACAGCTACAACAGTAGTGTTTAGAAAAGTACCTCACTCTACTGTAATTAAGCCTGTAAAACCAGGAGAAGACAACACAGTGCTATGCCCAGGTCACCTGTTTCTGCAGGAACATCAACAGTCAGACTTTAGAGAGAGAAACACTGGAGCCCTTTCCTGGTATCAGGTCATTAAACATGCATGAGAGGTGTGGCTGGTTTATAGATCACTGACTGCTCATAAACGGGGGTAGTAGGGCAAACCAGTTCCTGCATGCAATGTCAAATTGTGATAACAGTAGTCTGTTACCTTAGAGCTCATACTGAAAGTGAAACTGACAGTGCATGTTTTTAAATGACCAAACCTAGGTTATGTAAGGCCGTCAGCTCAGCAGGCTTACAGTGACAGTGTACTTACATAAAGGGCCAGTCTGAGTGTGGGTGCTGAATCTGAGCTTTTGTACTGGTTGTGACCTGGGGTGACGGCACATCCCGTCCTTTCACACCACTCTGTGGCTATTTTGGAGACAGAGTGAAGAGTGTTATTAGAGCGTAGGTACATGTACACACAACATATATAATAATACTGCATGATAGCTGCTGGAACTGCCAAGGCTTAGGGGATTAGTGAGACAGCAGCAGGGCATCCACGCTGCAGGTTTTAACAACACATGTAGCCACCAGCCCTCCAGCAAATGTACTGTTTATTTTCTACATATGAGCCTATGATTCAAACACACGTTAAAATGTAAAAACTCAGCAATATTGCACTATCATTTACTAAATGCATAAAACTAAACTTAAAGAGCACAGCTGGGGCCTTCTGTACATGTAATTTAATTTGTGCAAAAAAAGATTAATAATAAACGGTGCAAAAATAACGGAACACATTAAAACATAAATGAATATGTTTGTAGCTATTGTAAGAGTTGTGTACAGATGTTAAAAGAGCTTGTTGCTGTCACATCTTTTTTTAAATAACCTTCATCGTGTTTCTAGTCCTCACTCGGCTCTAGTTTCTGCTCTGTCATCTGGTTACAGTGTTTAGTCGGCAGGTCAGCTGTGTTCCGTATGTGTGTGGAAAAACCAGGGCACTTATTTCCACTGTGGTGTCGCTGCCAGCCGGCGTCCTATTATTAGACTGGTAAGGGTCTCAGTAGTGCGTCTATCTTAAGTTGCGCAACCTTTGCTCTTGTGTAACCCATAGGTGGGGGAAGGCAAAATAAACAACTCCAGTCTGCGTCACTCACAGTGACACAGTGTACAGTGGCGTCTGACCCAGAGTCATGAAGGAGCAGGCAGGAAACCTTTAGCTCTTGCCAGCTGTTTCTGCAGATATGGCTCCAGGCGGAAAGACAAGGGCAATCTATTCTAACTGAAGATTAGGTTATAGAGATCTTGCATTCCACTTAATCCATTTAACAGTTTAAATATCAGATATGCCACTAGTTTGTTCCCCCAAATAAGAGATTACTAAAAGTGATAAAGCCAGTTAAAAAAACACAGAAATAACAACATTTAGTCTGCTAGTTTTGTATTCTATAATATAATGTCCTACATTATTTATTTGGTTACTGGTGAGGTGCATTAATACCCTGATTTGCTCCTGTTGTGTAATTGTGTGTTTAAGCCTAATGGGCTATTAAAGTAATCTTAGGGGATTTTGCAAACACTTTCACTTCTGTAATCCCTTCCATTATGTTTACAGCACAAGGGCAATCTATTGTAACTGATGCACAACATTACATTATGTATATGTCTGTCCTGCAGGATGGAGAGCTACTCCTGTAAGATGGCAGGGGATGACAAACATATGTTCAAGCAGTTCTGCCAGGAGGGCGAGCCTCATGTGCTGGAGGCTCTCTCCCCCCCCCAGTCCACCAGCGCCACCAGCCCTTCACAGTGAGTACTACAATAGAGGATAATGCTGTGTTTCTGAACGGAAGACCACCAGCCATTAGTGAGATGAGATGGTAGGGATTTGACCTTTTTTAAATGTACCTCTGTATATTTCCCGTGCAGGCTGGGGAAGAGCAGTGAGGACGGGGAGAACCCGCTCAGTGACAAGTGTTGCAGGAAGACTCTTTTCTACCTCATCACCACGCTCAACGAGTCCTTCCGGCCCGACTACGACTTCAGCGCCGCCAAGGCCGAAGAGTTCAGCCGAGAGCCCAGCATCAACTGGGTCAGCATCCTGCTCTGAATACATGTCACAGATACGTTGAACTCAACATGAAGACAAAAACATAACTGTCCGACCTTTCTTCAGGTGGTGAATGCCGTGAACAGCAGCTTGTTCTCAGCTGTTGGAGAGGAGTTTAACTCTCTGGGGCCGGAGCTGTGGAACGCCATCGACCAGGAGATCAACCTGCAGGGCTGTGACTTCTACAGGTGTGTGTGTGTGTGTGTGTGTTGCATGCATTATTATATAGCAGATCATCTGTTCCGTGTGGATGTTTTTCTAAGCTCTTATTGTGTCTCCTTAGCTACAACCCTGATCTGGACTCTGATCCTTTTGGTGAAGAGGGGAGCCTCTGGTCCTTCAACTACTTCTTCTATAACAAGAAACTCAAGAGGATTGTGTTTCTCACATGTCGCTCCGTCAGGTCAGCACCTGAAGCATCATCCTCTTGGTTTAAATAAATCCGTTTCTGAAAGACGGCAGATCATTTAGCATACATGGGATGGTGTACAATTCTTTTTCATACCTGCAGTGTCTTGAGTGGCTATGGCCGGGACTCACATGACAACGAGCTGGACATGGAGCTGGATGACGAGGAGGAAATGGATGGCTTCACTTTGGACAGGTGAGACAAATGTCCATTATTCTGATTTACAATATTGACTTGAAAATATGCCGGTGTAAAGTACTGAAACATACCTTTTGTTCTATGATGGAAGAACATGCATTAACATTGTTCTCTTCTTCTCCCAGGTTCCCCAGAGTTCTGTGCGTGTGATTCTGCCTGCAGGACACGCCTCGGCCAAACAATATCTTGACTTTTCCTCCTCCCCCTCCCTCCATTTTCGCCCTCATGTTCCCTTTTATTTTTGTATTTAGCGGCCTCATTCAAAGCCATTTTCACGCTTTAGACAAATGCATGTTTGAAGCCTTCTCTGTGTACCGTGAGCAGGTGGACATTTATTTAAACCCTGCGGTAACTTTAAGGCTCCTCTTTCTCCTGTATGAAGGCACACAGACTCATTTACAGGCTTCTCTGCACAGGCAACATTTCCAAAAAGAAAGAAGAAGGTGTTGTAATGGATAAATAACAAAGACTGTAGGGGAGTTTCTTGCAAATGATGTCACAAAGACGAGTCCAGAAAACACCAGCATCATAAAGACATTTGGTGATATTCCTACATTGGAGGGGCTGGGCTGAAAGACCCAGATTTCCTGTTCAGAGGAGAATTGTTTCGTTGTTGCCAATTTTTGTGTGACAGTGATCTTACTGTGACAACCTTTTCAGCACTGAGTTTGACATTTAAAATCATCGCTGCATTTCTAACTGAAACTTGTATTGTTGAATGTTATTACCGCGAACGCTCGCCTGTACTTTAGACAGCAGGGCACGGCCGAGGGAACTCTTGGCATCTCGGTTGGAGCTTAGACAACATGTCAGCGTTTAACAAATGTCCCATAGTTTTGCTTCATTTACAAAGTTCCATTTTATACGTAGTTGATTTTCCAATCCAGTATTTTTTCACTCTTCCCCTTTACTGATTTATTCCTATTTAACCCGTTTCTAAACGTCTATCTTGCCAGTGTTTTTTCTTTGCTCTGACCTCAGTGTAAAGGCTTCATTGAATGAATGTATAGTACCATTTAGAGAAAAAACATAACTGTAAAATTGCTATGTTGTACATTGTTTTATAGAAATCGAGAAGCTCCTTTTACTTTCCTTACAAGTGGTTAGGAGTTGTCTTTTCTTGACTTCTCTGTGCTTCATTTGATTGGCCAATATATTACAGATGTTAATAAAATGTTGTTTGAATCAAACTCAGATTGTGTTTTTTCTTTGTAAACTCAGAAGTATCCGGTTTGGCATTTATTTCCCAAAGATTTTAGTCCAGGGTTGATTTCAGATATGCTAAAAAGAAACTGATGTATTCAGGCTCAAAGTTCAAAACAAACTTTTATTGAAAAATAAAAACTGAATTACAGTACATGACCGCGACTGGACCACCATACTGACATAAGATCAGTTCCCTTGCTTTGTAAGATCAAGGTGAAAGCTGTAGACCTCAATGCTGCACCTTTTCCCTCTGTTAAAATACCTTGCCCCAACAATCCACTGTAGAGACCCTGAGGCACTCCCTGACCAAGATGGACACCAGTTCTTCACCACAGTTGGGATTCAAACTCAATGAAACTCATGCACCTCACACTTTGTGGCCACTGTGGAACTTGCAAAAGGTAGACATGGTTTCAAAGTGACGCGTGCATAGATCTGTTACCAAGGAATTCTTATACCAGGTCAAAGAAGGAAATAAGGGTAAAAATCATGGGCAGACTTTTCAGATTCATACACATACTATCCTCCAGACACTCACAATAGCATGGTTAAGGCTGAGGATCAAGTCATAGACCTAAATGATGGCCAAAATATTAAGATAAAATGATCTTAATGCTACTTCGTCCAGGTGGCTGCAGAGAACCAACTTCCCCATAAATGTGTGGCACATCGATGAGGCTGGCAAATTCTGGCGGCTTTGTTTAAAAAGTACAAAATGTTTAAAAGTGGAATATATTCTGCAGGAAATGACTGAAATGTTTGTATGATAATGTCAAACACACGTGCAGCACCAAAGATCATCTGTTAATACAGATGCTCACTCGCCACGAGCAAACATTCTTAAAAGGAATACAATTAAATAAAAAACATAATGCACCATTGACAAAACATAGTGTTTACATTTAAAATACTGCCATTAAAAAAGGGAGCATTGTACTTGCATATGAATTCCATTTATTTAATTCTTTGCAAAATTAAATAAATGGCTAAAGTGAGGGTCAGAAAAGGTTGAATCTACACCATGTGGCTCAAATACATACAAGTACAAGCTCAGAGTTAATAAAGGGAGATTTGTATTTGACCACGTTTCAATACGGCACCGTAAGACCTAGAGAGAGAATAACCACCGACAATGTAGCTTATGAAACTGAAATGTGTAACAGATATTAATGGCTGTGCTAAAAATGAAAACATTATTCTGAAAAACCTCCGTAGTGCCACCATCCCCCTGAAAATGTTACACTACTGCTTGTAATCCCATTGTCTAGTCCATTTGTACCTGAACATGAGCAAACTTGTATAAAGGCAAAGAAAACGATAATAATAATAGAGCTGCACCAACTTGATGTCTCATGATATGAAATGGTGCGAGGTGACATGATATGTATTTAGTGTGAAGGATGTCCAGTGCACACCTGCTTTGCACTTGGACTTAACTCATCTAAAGGATCTTCTTCCCCTCCTCTGCAGAAAAAGCCACTGTTTGTTCCAGATAACCAGCGAGGTTCCCCAGTTCAGTTCAGGTCACGTTTCGACTTGGAGAGACACCGGCTCCACTGTGCATGTGTTAATAACCCTCTGGAAGTCAATGTTTGTCATTAAAAAAATATAAAGCAACGATAAGCAAGTGAGGAGAAGCTGACGTAGCCAGGTCATCAGGCCGTAGAGGGGGCGAGGGGCTATCTGAGGCCGGCCCGCGAGGTCATCCACTCCAGGCCTTGGCATAAACTGGAGGAACAAAAAGAGGCGTCAGAAAGGAGGAACAAATACTTTAGACAGATGACTACATCAAGGATGTTTTAATAGCGTAGCACATTTTCCCTAGCTGTACTAAATATTTACACAAAACGCATAGACAGATATATTTACTGTTCTTCCTGTCTGTGCTGAGGAAACATGGCAAGCTTCAGGGCACAGTGACATCTGGTGGTTAACAGAGCTCACTGCAGCGCTAAAACATCGGTTACAAACACCTGGTTACAATCTCAAATATGTGAATTTAAAGTGTTATTTATTAAATGTATTATTGTTTTGTGCTCAACTGGAAAATGCTCACATTGTTGTAAAATGTTCTGTAGTAAATAAATAAGCACATGCCAGTACTAGACATGACATACATGTACCCTGTGGGTGGTCTTTCTAATCACATGGTAGACATGCTACAGCTTACATGAATTGCACTGCAATATGTTGCGGTTTAAGAAAGACATTCATTAAAATACCATTATGATAATGCTTGGTAACAGACTGAGATAATTCTCTATGTATGGTGAACATTCCCCTTTCTTCTTATCCTACTCATGTACACAAACAGTGTATTTAAAACAATTGTGCCTCTGTCTACTCAAAACTAATCCAAGTTTGCACACAAGAGAATAACTTGCTAAACACGTCTTTTCATCAATGTTGCATTGCGTTAAGTTGTTTTATCCTTTATGATACATGGTATTGATTATATAAGCTCAGCCAGCTATCCTGCTAACACACAGATATGATAAACATGAGTCTCACCCCTCTCCTGTAAGTGCGCAGCAGGACTGTATGTGCCAGGGGTGATCTTTGATGGAGCTCAGGCTGAGGTATTTGGAGATCTCCGCTGCAGACATACAGCCCTTCATATCCTGCTTATTGGCAAATATCAGCACGGCTGCTTTCCTCAGGTCCTGAGGGGCGAACACGAAACAATGAAACCATAAACATGCCACCTTTTGAAGCTTGAAACAATGAAACGTGGAAGGGGCTGTGCTTGGTGGAAACCCCAGTCCGAGTGTGAATTCTCTTCTTTATGGCCATGCAAAGACGTGTTAAGATGCCTTACCTCGTGAGCCAACATCCTGTAGAGCTCCTCTTTAGAGATGGCCAGCCTCTCTCTGTCTGTGCTGTCCACCACCAGAATGATGAACTGCAGAGTAGGAGGCAAACATCACACTTCTCAAAAACACATTTACAGAAATCAAGTGCAACACAGCAGGAGGGCACTTGAGGGGCCAAGGGCCTCACAGTGGGTTCTGGTGACTGCTATGCTAATAGCCTCGTTTTGAATGAGAGAGGGCGACCCTGTCTGACAAAAGACCAATGGCATGTTAATGTTGCCGAGATGTGAGAGGCGCCATTAAAGGAAAAAGCTTCAGCAACACGTGTTCTCTAACATCACTGTGACACCGCTTCACTGTGGAGCGAAAGACTGCCGTTACCATAGTTACTCCAGGGTTAGTACATTATATGGTTTCTTTAGTAACTGTAAGGCTCCTAGCAACTCTATTGTAAAAGGTATTTAGAGCTACTCTGCCATTAAGATTCTTAAGTGCAAACATTGGTGGGTTTTTAGTTTACTATTGTAATAAGTCTGCATTCACTTTTTACAAGATGCTCAAGGTAAAGTTATCTGGTTTGTCAAACCTCTATTGTGAAAAAGGGATGGAAATGTTTGAACAACCACAACATGCTGCTCAGTCTGCTGTCGAACAGGTTGGAGCTTTTGAGCAGAGACATGTTGGAGAGCAAGAGTGGAGGAGTTTGGCACGTGAGATAAGGCGTTTGCTTTGAATGGAAATGAAAATAAGGGTTGAACGCAGGCTGGATATCGCACTTCCTAGAGGAAAGTTACATTCTGTAAGACACATCTGCCCCCGCCATGCCTCCCGTTCTTCTTCTCCTTTCTCCAAAACACTGCAGAGGCTGACCCCTGCTTTGACGTGCAGACGGCCCCCTTTGTGAAGGCTGACCCCTGACATTGGGCGGTCCCCGCTGCCGTCTGTGCTCTGAACAAACGCACCAGCTGGACAATACTTCTGTTCCCCTCATCGGATAGAAATAGTTCAGAGTGTACGACATGAGCTGCTTGTTTTCTCACCTCTGTATTGGAGTAGTAGGTGTTCCAGGAGGACCTGAGGGACTCCTGTCCTCCTATATCCCACATCAGAAAGTGAGTGTTCTTCACCACTATCTCCTCCACATTGCTCCCGATGGTGGGTGACGTGTGCACGACCTCATTCATCAAACTTTTGAAGGAAAGAATCAGTTAGTTTTTGCTGACAAAGGAAAACTGACCAAAAAAGGTTCCAACAAAATGACTTACAACTGGTAGAGGATGGTGGTTTTTCCTGCGTTATCCAATCCAACAATTATAACCTTGTGCTCTGCAAAAAGAAATACAGTATTCCATAAACTTCAAGAGGACATTGTTATCAAGAAAACACTAGTGCCATAAAGTACATTGTGTCCCTGTCTATACAATGCATTACTTCTTTGCTGCCTATTCAAAAATAATACAGGCTGAACTTATTCTAAAACTTCATGACCTCTTTCCCCTCCCTCTTTTAAACTGCAGGACATCTTTCCATTCATAAAAACCAGCTAGCACAGTTCGTAACCGCACAGGCGATGTAGGCCGTGAAGCAGACTAAATCCCAAATCAGAGCTGACACGGACATGCCAAAACATCCCACTTTAGTGTTTTGACTCGTCCGCCCTCCTGAGGCCTCTGGCAGCGGAGGAGGAAGGAAGTCTGGTCAGAGGGCTCCAGTCCTGACAGATTCTGAGCACCAAACTCGTTTCGGGGGGGTCACTGCATGTCTATTGCTTCCCTGTGAGGATCCCCATTACATTGATCACATCGGAGTACTCTCCTTTTCAACAACTCCTAACAGTCTCTTCTACGAGCTGAAACATGTTCCTGCAGCACATCTCTAAACCCAGGTTGGGTCAGATTCCTTCTAAATGTATAATGTCAGTGCGAACAAACTAGATTTTAGAAGTCGATAATTGATTCCAGTGGATTATTTGAAATCAGCTTTCCAAGCAGAACACTTACAGGTTACTAATTCCTTTAGGATTCATGTGTTTCTCCTGTATGTACCTTTAAGTGGTGAAACTGCACCTCAGGAGTAATAGCTAGACTTCCTTTAGAACACAGCAGCAAACATTTTCAGAAAAGAATAAAACATAAAGACACATCTATAGTGATATTTCACAATTGCCAGCACTAGTATTTAGATACTACATTTGAGGTGACTTAACTACTGTTATGATTGCATGTTTTAAGCTACGACTATGATCCTCACACTGCCACTTAGACTTTGCCTTTGAACCCTTAAAATGAATGAAACTTGACACCAGGAACAGTGTAATCCAGAATTAGGCAGGGAGTAGGAATCCTTCTCTGCTATCCTCAGGGCCGAGAACAATTCAACACATGCCAAAGGGATTAAGGCAAGAGGGAGTTCCCTTGTGAAAACAATGATCTTTACACTATGATATGAAAATGCACCGTTAGTTACCCTTAAGCATGAAATAACACACTTAAAATCCCTCTTTCTTATGCCCTCCTCCCAGCGAAAAGATACTTACTCACACATTGAAAACAAACTGCTCTAAAATCACTTCAATGCCTTACACCACATGAGAAGACTCACTGACTAAATACTTACAAATCAAACAAAGCACCCCCTTACTTTGTTCCCTGCAGATGAAAGTGGAACAATATTCCACCTGAGCAATATTTTGTATATTTGCAATAAAGCACACACATACGATACAATATGGGTATTTTAGTTGTAAAGGGTGGGATTAGCTAGCCTTTTTGTTGCCTTAATCTCAGTGTCTTTGTTGTGCTTTTCCTTTGTTTTTCACTCAATTCTAAAATGAGCAACAACTGCATAATTATTATGTTAAAGTCACATGCATACAATAATGATGGAGCTTACATTGTGAAGCAAATTACACAATAAATATAACTTTTTCATAAAATTACTTTTTAGAAACTCAGGGGAAAGTTATGTAATGTTACCCGAAAAAACAACTGGCTGAATACACGCTTACAGACTTAATCATATTAGTTGACCCAGTGATAAACAGATAAGTATTTGGGGTGGCACTGAAGTTGTAGAGGTTGTTTTGCATTGCGAGTTAGACAAAGGCAGCTCAGGTGGCAGAGTCCTGAAGTCACGGAGAGATGTAGCGAGATAATTCAGACCCCATCTGTTATTATGGGTCTTGCTGCTCACTTTATGCTAACGGTCTAACACTTATTATCCTCGGTTGAGTAGCTAGCGGGAGGTTAGTGAGCCGTAACAATTGTACCGACACCCACCTTGGTTACAGAAGAAGCTCCACAGTTTGGCGAATATGACGCCCATTGTTTAGGTTAACGTCTTCCCGTAGTTCCGTCAGTAGAGTGGGCAGCAGCACCGAGCTTCTCCACTCTCAAATGCACACCGTACAGTCCGCGGCTGGCTGCGGCTAGCTAACATTAGCTGGATGATCTCTTGTCCGCAAAACACCTCACCGACCTTTTGAACGCGGACTCCATGCGCTCCGGTTAGCTAACGCGAGGATAAAATGGTGGAACGTAACATAGACTTTATATATTCTTGTCGAGTGGATCAGGGAGACGTTGAAGCCTCCACAAATAGTATAAACAGGCTGAGAAGTGAGGCACTGTGTTGACTCTGCTCGCACGGCTTCTTCTGCTCGTTGGCTGCTGGCAGTGGTTTGCTGAAAAAAGCAACCCCAGCTATTCCGTTGTCTTCCAACGTGATGACGTCATGGCGTGTACACGTTGGCCTTTTTTTGGGACAGCATTTTAAGACACAAAAACACAGGAAGGGAACAGACCTAAATATAACACAATTATTACAATACTTCAAAAATAAGCCTACTTTGTTGTAGGCACAGTAAAACATACAATACTTTTCCTTTCACCATAAGACAAAATGTAAAGCATTATACTTTCAGTTTTCTTCTTGTATATTTTACTTTTTAAATGCTATGAACTGGACATGTATTTTATGTCACCCTATTTAGCATGCATAAGCAGTATTTCTATAATGTTTGTGTGTAAGTGTGTCAACAATTAGAACTCCTCCTGTGGTAATGAGCACGGTGTTTAAACAAACTGAATGACATGTTCAAAGAATGGCTTCATAGAAAAGGTTATAATTGTTGACAAATGCATAAAATAATTATTGTGAAAAGTACAACATTCAAGTATTTAAAATACATGTGTACATAATGCATATGTATACACCTTGCGTTTCTTAATACAACACAAATACCATAAGTATCGGTGATCAACAATAGACTTCATAGATAAATGAATCAACAGGATCAACAGGCTACTGACACGTGACCAAGCTAGTGACGTATACGGAAGTAATTGTCAAAACACCAGCGCTCCATGCCACCACAGAACGTGAGTACATAAAGATTGTTAAAATAGCCTTAAGATTAATTGTACTCCTATATTTTTGACTTTTGACAAGTCATTAATTGTGGGCAAAGAAATTATATGTGTAGAATAGGATTAACCATGAGTATTTAGATGACTAATATGACCTGTGACTTAAAGTAACGTTAAGTGTGAACAAAAATAATGAATGACAGGAGACGCACTTAAAGTATTTCAAGGAAATTGTGTGCAATGATTAACGGGTTCCGAGATTCATTTATTCATTAAAATATTTGTAGCCTACGTATTTTATTGTTTTATTCTGGGCTTTTACGTTGCAGTCTTTTTAAATTGCAATCGTAATTATTTGTGTTGGGACAAGCGTGCACCATGTGCAATACACTAAAAACAAGAATGATTCCAAATGTATTATAACACTGGCCTCAAATCAATCATGAATTTGGTTTCTTTGAAACATGTCTCAAATTGAGTTTAATAGGATCCCAGTTATGATCAATTTTGAGTTATGTTATTATTACAACTGCCTCCCTTCTGTGGAATAGACCTCAGTAAAGTGTTTTCGTCTTTAATTATCCCCCACAATGTCAACATATCACCACCACTCACCGTTTTTTAACCTCAACCAATCAAGACTACAGCCCTCAGAACTGTAAGCATATCTTTGTACCTCATTTTATTGCAGTGAATCTTGATTTATTTGCTTTTCTGTTGTTACTTTCCTTTGAACAGATTTAAGTGATGTCTTCTTTTCCAAGGATATCCCTGAGACCTGAAGTCACTGATTATCTCAAGAATGTCTTCTTAAACAAGGAGGTAGACATTTCATTGTTTTTCTTTGGAAACGGTTTGTGTGTTCAGGAGAATCATAAATACACCTCTTAAAAAGTGGATGTCTTTGCTTCAGTGGAAAAGTTAACATGGGGGTAATCTGGGAACCTTCATGGCTTACCATAGAATTTAGATGAATTGATGCCATGACTACAAATTACCTCAGTAAAACCCTCCCTAACATAGTTATGGCTTTCCAAATAAATGTTGTCATAACTTCAGTGCTATTTTTGTCTCCGCACACTTGTGTAAATGCACTTTCATGGCATAGTTTGTTTTTTGTATCTATAATAATGAGTCCCAAAATCAGCCCTTAAATGTATGTTTTGTGTTTTAGTAGAAAGTTAATTGCAGATGATGTTCTCAATGGTAAATGTAGTCCTGTGAACTACAGATTAATACTATACAAAAGTTGACCTGAGTTATGTAAATTAAGGATAGTAATGTTATTTTTACTTGACATAGTTGAATGTTTTAGTGGCATTTGCTGAAAGTGAAAGGCTGAATCTCAAAAGACGCCACGTTTCTTACAGTTTTCTAATTGCCAATTCCATAATTTGCATACTTTGATCATCCTTTTTTAATTCAGGTGTTAGCAGCAGTCGGCCATCAGGAGGCAGAAAGTCGTTTCCAGAGGCTGCTCACATGTCTGTCTCACCCTCCTTCTTACACTTGTGTTCGGGCCAGTACTCATCTCGCTCCCCTGGAAGAGATCAGACAAAAGTTAGGGGAGGAGCTCAAAAAGGTGAGGAAAAAAGGAAATGACCCACAGTGGTCGTCAGTCGGGCCCTAACTTTTCTCTGTGTTGCTGTTATTGAAGCAGCAGATGTGCACCTCATCAGCAAAGGAGGTCTCAGTTCAGATTCTTCCTCACCCACGAATTCCAGATGTGCTGCTGCTTCCTGTCGATGGCCCGAGGTATGTGAGGAATGCTAGAACCACGTCAGAGCGATATGAATGTGCTCTATGGAGAACACACTTCGCTTTAAATCGCGTATCAGTCTGCCCATAGGGAGTGTTTCCTCAAGTCAAACCTACATTGATTTTCAAACAATGACAACAGAAGAAAACTCAGGAAATTTTGTTTACCAATTTCAGTAGGATACTTTTTTTTTTAGGTGTGCGTTTTCATGCAAAAAAAAAATACACTAACAGTACAATAAAGATGTCATGGTGGTATAATTTTTTTATTACTTAAAATAAAAGACTTAAAATATGCAACAAATTGTGAACCCATGCCAAGATTTGCTATATCTCCAGTATAAAAATTGTCCGTACTAAACCAAAGAAGGAGGATGCTTTAATGCGATGGGTGTAAAAGTGTGTGACTTCCATCCCTCTCCTGTTCTCAGATCTGTGGAGCAGCTCAGCTCAGAGGTGGTGGTTGGCGCTCAGTGTGGCAGTGCTGTCCTCAGAGGCGCCAATGTCTTTGTCCCGGGGATCCTAGCCAGCCCCAAGTGTAAGTCTCAAAAACAGATGCTGGGAAAGATATGTGTCCAATACACATCTAGTTATATTCAACAATGTAGAGCTGTGGCTTTCTAACTTGACATCTGTTTTAGTCATGAAGGCTGGCGATGTGGTGTCTGTCTTCTCTGACTTGGAGGGTCGCTGCACCCGAGGAGCCACAAGCTTCCAGGGAATGAGAGGGTTTGTGGGAAATGGAGTTGCTCAAATAGACCGCTCCGGCATCTTCTGCACAGATGTAGCTGCCAAGTAAGTAAATGGCTTTAAAGGAGGAGTAAACAACATATTTCCAAAGCTAAACACCTTTATTATAGTGGTTGCACATCTGTACAGTTTAAAATAAAATGTAATAAGCAAAACATATTGCACTGGTTTCTGTTATTTTAGGGGAGTAGGTGTTCGGATGGTAGAGCCACTTTACCAGAGCCCTTCCTTTGATGGTGTTCTACCACACCTGGCATTCCTGCAGGTATTTATACTTTTAAAATGTAAAATGGAGTAATTGAAACACAGTTCTTATCTATCACGAGGTGTTTTTCCATGTTGTGCAGAACCTTCCCTCTGTAGTGGTGGGACATGTTCTCGGGCCTCTTCCTGGAGAACGGATCCTGGATATGTGCGCTGCACCCGGAGGGAAGACCTGCCACATCGCTGCACTCATGAAGGATCAGGTACAATTTGCTGGAGGGATCAGAGTTAATATTCAGGCTTTCAATCGGAGAATCCAGCCTATTAAACACAAATCTAAAGCACAGCTTGATCTCGAGCAGCAGTTCCCAAAATAGTGTTGCAAGATAAATCTGAGGGGAAATGAGACGATGTATGGGATTGTAGAGGATCAAAAACACATTTATTTTACACTTTTCTGTAATAAAGTACTGAATAGTTTTCCCCCTTCAGGCTTCTAAGGGGTTATTCATATGAAACTACTTGAGAAAGGTTGAACAGCTTATGGAATTATTAACCTTCTAATGACATACAGAGACATTTAAGTGGAATCAAGCCAAAAAACCATGGGAGTCAACTTTGGTTGTTTCTATATCACATCACTTACTGTAGATATTATTTGTTTTGATTAGAATAAGTGTTCCTACTACAGGTTTTTACCTTTACTGAAGTAGAGTTTTGCAGTACTTGTACTTTATTTAAGTGTTTGTTTGTTTTGCTATTTTTTTACATTTCTGCTCCGCTCGATTTATCTGAATGCTAAAGTCACAGATTACTTTTAAACCATGCGACGCACCTGCTTGTGTAAAGCATTTCCTGAAATATTATTTGTGTTTTATTCTCATGCTGCAGCCTGCCTCACATCTAGAAGATAGGTGAAACAAGTTGATTCAAATTATAAACGGGTTGACATTTTCTAGCTGGACTGCTAATCAAGCCTTTTAAAAAATTAAAGTTTAAAATGTTAAAACAAAAATGCTTCCTACACATAAATGCATCAGTGAAAATGATACTATTTGGACTTTATATATATAACGCTGTTAAACGACACACTGCCTAACGAGTATTTGATGAGAAGATTTTCAATGCAGGACCTTTTAGAAGGATCTGATGCTTTTTGTTTCTTGTTAATGAATTTCCGTCTCTTTCCGTCTCACACAGGGTGAGGTTGTGGCCCTGGAGAAAATCAAAAATAAGATTGATCGTATTTGTCAAAATGCCAAAATGTTGCAATTAAACTCAGTTAAAGTTTATTGCTTTAACAGCACTAAAGCTGTGAGCAGCAACTCTGCACAGGAGCATGAAGGTACACAGTGACACATACATGATATATAAAGCCAACCCTCAGTACGCTGCATTTACTTACTTCTGTTTCTGGACTTCTTCCAGGACCTCCTTTCCCTGCTGAAAGTTTCGACCGGGTTCTTCTGGACGCCCCCTGCAGTGGCCTCGGGCAGAGACCCAGCATGTCCTGTACCTGGAGCCTGAAGGAGCTCTGTTCCTACCAACCTCTGCAGCGCAAGTTATTCCACGCTGTAGGTTTTACCACACAGAGGAAGCACTTTCACAACCGATTTAACTCACAGCATTGGTAGTGGCTCCTTTTGACCAGTAGATGGCATACATTACACTGAAATCACAACTAAAATCCAAATACACTCAAAGATTATTCATTCAGAAGTTTTCCCTCTACTCAAATCATTACTATACCTTATCTCATCAAGTGCATTTAAAACCACATCCACCAATACTATACTGAAAATGTTCTTTATAATATACCCTCCATTAGGTGTTAAAGGGCCCATGTCATGGCCATTTCTACTGATCATAATTCCATTGTTGAGGTCTACTAAAATAGATTTATATTGTGCAATTACCAAACTCACATTGGTTTCTCATACAGCATCTCTGTATAGTATGTGTATTCACTCTCTGTCCTAAACGGCTTGTTGGAGCTCCTCCTCCCCCCTCCCTGTGAGCCCAGTGGCTGTCTGCGAGACGGCGAAACCCAGCCCGAAACCAGCCAGAACACACACACACACACACACCCGCAGTCTGGCTGGGAGTTTGTGTGTGTGCTCTCACACAAACTCACAGCCTCGCCGCGTCCCGCCGTCTCAGGCTGAGAAATCGGCAGAGCTGCAGCTGAGAAAAGATTGAGCGTGTGTGTGAGGAACAGCTCCGCGGACGTTACGTCACTATACCCAGGAAGAATAAAAAGAAATCGCCAACGAGGCGTTCTGGGGCAGCATAGACAGGTCTTTTCTGCGTTAGAGTTTTACTCGCTACAGGGTGCGGATAATAACCAGAAAAGCATGACATGGGACCTTTAATACAAATACAGCTTTCAGCTCTATAGGAAAACAAATGTCACCCGTCTTTTGCGATAACTTAAAATTAAAGATAACTTAACTAAGTATTGTGATGGTGTTTTTAAAGCAGCCCCAGGAAGTATTTCTACTTTTACGTTAAGCAACTAACACACACATTCTCGTCACTTTTCTACATGTACATCAATGTAGACTAAAGTCAATGTAAAACCCGTTTGCTTTTTTTGCTTCGAGTATGGCTAACAGATGGATTACTAAAGAGGGATTAGAGTCCAATGCGGAGGATATCAATTATCCCCAGTGCAATATATAGTGCTCCATCACACGCATGTTATTAATTCTCATCTAGACTAAATAAAGACGCATTTCTGTGTCTGTGCTTGTATGAAGCTTAACATATTGTTGTTGGCCACATGGGGGCAGCAGAAACACAACTGACCTTTTGAGTTGGCAAACATGCTTATATCATACCCAGCAGGAAGAGACTACCTGTCATTTATTTGGACAGATTTGTATGGCCACTTTATGAAGGACAGTTGGATATTCACTCTCTAAGTGCCCCCTTATGTCCTTTTATACAAAGCCTGGCCAAAGACAATGATATGACAGCGGTAAGAGTGTACCAAAACGGTAAAGCTGTGAACCAGAAAACAAACAATGAGCTGAAACTCAGGATAACATGTGGTAAATCTGAGAATGTATTGTATCAGAAAGTTGACCACTTTCATTGTTTTACATTATTATTAAACTATTAATTATAACTGCTTTAATACATTGTCTTTATGAATTACAGGCAGTGCAGTTGCTGAAGAAAGGTGGGGTTCTTGTGTACAGCACCTGCACAGTGACTCTAGCAGAGAATGAGGAGCAGGTAGCGTGGGCCCTGGAGACCTTCCCCTGCCTCACGCTCCAGCCTCAGGTAGGAAAAAAACACCTCGTGGATAAACACACACATTGAGAAGGGATTGTTAGTTAACCTCACCAGATCACATTTTGTTTCCAGGAGCCTCACATTGGCTCAGAAGGCATGCTGGGAGCCGGCCTGTCACCTGAGCAGCTGCGCCTCCTCCAGAGATTCAGTCCGGAGCTGACCTGGGACCAGACAGGAGCGGCGGCCCCCCTCCCCTACAGAGCCGACAGGGACACCATCGGTTTCTTTATTGCTAAGTTCCTGAAAAAGTGACTGTGGGGCATGTTTTCTCTTACAACACCATCGGCTCTACCATGAGACTGCAGACGGGAACAATAGTGTTTATATTACAACACTGCTTTGACGGGGCAGTGTTGACAAAGACGCTCACTGTGCTGTTTACAGCATCTGCCTCTTAACAGCTGCTCTCTGAAACTGCAGGCCATATAGGGATAAGCTTTATAAACACCGAGGGCAGGGGAGAGGGTGGGAGGAAGGAGGGAGGCACGTGGGGATGGAGAGTGAATGAGTATTGGCAAATGCAGCAGTGCTTGCATTGCCATAACAACAGTGAAGACACAGCTGCCATGGTGACCGTCGATTCGCTGGATTTCAGAGATCAGGAAGTCGCGTGCAGAAAGAGGTCATCAGTGGTATTAACAATTTAGTGTCTTTTAGTAGTTGTGGGGACAACTGCGACCTCTAATTCAGACTTGTGCTACTCGTAAGAGAAATTATGCTGTGTGTAGTTCAGTCACCATAAATAAATAATTTGTTTTCAAAATAAAAGTTCCTTTAAATAAAAAATGACCGGTTCCTGTTCCTATTTTAAGCAACTCCACATTAACCAGTTAAACTCATGAAATGTTGGCTTGAATACAAATTACATCACTCATCTCTAATTTCTTCAGTGCAAATTCAATTATGGGTGTCCATTAAATCTGCAGAATGTATAGTGCCGACACTGCACAAACATCTGGCCCCTTCTCCCATCATGCGGCATTTTGAGGACCTTCACAATGACCTCAGCTCAATCCCTCTTCCTGGGAATACCATTAGACTCTTAAGTCCGTCCACACACATCTGTCTGGAAATGCCAGCCGACTGCACATCAGCACTGAATGTAGAGCTGATTAAAATGGCCGCTTCTTTCACTGCTGCACTGAAGGTGTTTTTGTTCATCTATTTTGGAGGCATCTGAGTGTGGAGAAGCTATTTCAGATGCATCCCCACAGTTTTGTCGTTCATGTCCATGTTGTCATGACGACTCAGAAGGCAGGCCAAGGAGTCTACCTCAATTTTTCAGCAGAGTTTCCGAATATTTATAGACACTGCTCTCCTCCTCCTGTCTGGGTCTTCTGACAAAGCACACATCAACATTTTTCTCCCCCTTCATCAGTCCTTTGTTGCCAACTTTATTCTTCATATTTATGCATTATGTACATTCACATGTACACTGTAAGAAAAATCTGTAGTGCTACCAATGTAGCATAGAAATGGAGTCCTTTTTATAATTACAATTGTCAGGCAAAATCAAAAAAGTGAAGGGATAGGGTGGGTTTGTAAACAGAGGGGCTAGAGCCAGCTCAATTCAGAATTCCTGTATTATGGAATTTTACAGGAAAAGTTAAACATTGAGCCAACATAATTTACCCTTAAAATAGGTTGTGTTAGTAAGGGGAATGATACAAATATTTTTGTCTGGAAAACATTTGAGAATTGTTTGAGTTGCAAGTGCATCTTTAAACATTTTTAGTGAGGAACGTACTGAAGAAGATATCTTAAAATCAACATTCATTTATACTCTGAGGTGGGAGATCAAGTGCGAATTTAACAACATTCAATAGAAAAAGGGGTTAGACTTAATAAAACATGAATCTAAGTGGAGTTTTGGTTGTAGACCTACAGAAAAGTTGCAAAAGTGCAGAAGGGTGTATCAATGGTATAAAATGTTTCTGGACCCATACAAAGAGAACAGTACTGCATCTATGAGAGGAAGTTGTAGAATTTGTCTGTCTTGTAAGGCAAGACTAAGGTGCACCTCCAGGGAGGCTTAAAGATGTCCGAACCCAATATCTTGAACCATTGATGCAGAATTTAAAAAAGGAACTAAGCTATACATGATTAACATAAAATTAAGGGAGTAGTCTGACACTTTAGGGAACATGCTTACTAGCTTCCTTGCTGATAATTAAATTACAAAATCAATACCACTTTTGTATCTGTCGGTTACATATTAGCCTGCAACTAGCAATAGCAGCCTGTTAGCTTACCGTGAGTCAGCTGAAGATAAATCGCAACTTTTTAAATTTGGTTATTTATACAAAACAACATTTTACATATAAAAGGTTAGTTAGTGAGCTTTAAATATTATTTGCAACCTTCAAACAGGGAATGACTGGCTGTCTTCCCGTATGTAGCTAAGCTAACAGGCTGCTAGCTGTAACACCATATGTACCTTACTATGAGTGTAATTGATCTTTCCCTTTAGACCCAGATGGCAGTTAATTAGGTGCTAAAACAAATCAAGTCTAATCCAACAGTCCTGTTCTTTAGACTACCCTCATTGATATAAATGGGGTGGAGAAAATAATAGAAACTACCAATATAACAATACAAACCAAAAGCACCACACACTGCAGTCTCCAACGTTATGATAAAGTTCAGTTTCAACAAAAACTGTTGAATACCTTTATGGAGGTATTATATTTTGGACTGCATTAGTTTTAGCTGTACCTAACAAACTGGCCACTCTCAGCAAGACAGCGAATAATCCTATTTCCCAAATTGACAAACTATTCTTTAAAACAAATTCCATCTGCAAATACAGTCTCAAACTAACTTGGTTAGTCAACTGTTGGAGTCAACCCTAGCAGTAGTCTGAAGGAACAAATTATTCAAGTGATAGCAAGCAAACAAATAAAAAATGCTAATCACAGAAAGCACAGCTCCGTACAGAAAACAATTCTGCTTTTGTGTCATGCTTTATCAAACACAGGTTTAAAATATGCATATTTGAGAATATTCATGCATATCCACACATAAACAACGTCTATGCATAGATACACACATACATATATTTATATATTTATATCTATGTAATTAAAATCCTGCCATTGAAAAAGATGCAACAGCATTTAAAAAGGAAGTGTACATAAATAGGATGCTGTGGTTTCAGGGTATAGCAGCACGATGGGAGAACAGAATGGTTAAGAGTCCAGATGAGCTTCGAGAGGGATTTGGTCTGTCACTGGTGGATGTAGGAGTCTCTGGACCACTCCCCTGCGTCTCCCCTCTTTTTGGGAGCCACCTCCACCTCTCGGTCCCTGTCTCTGTCCCGATCGTAGTATTGATGTTGGTGGTGGTCCCGTGCCGGCCGGTGATGGTGCGAACGCTGCTTGTTCCGTTCGTTATGGTCCTGCTCGCGCTCCTTTGAGCGGTGTTGTCCAGTGCTGTGGCCGGCCTCCTCCACCCCCCCCCGGTGATGGTGATGGTGGTGGTGGTCCCGGTGGGGCAGTGGCTCATATCGCTGTTGCTGCTGGGGGTGCCCCTCCCCTAGATCCTCCTCCTCCTCCTCCTCCTCATCTTCCTCCTCCTCTTCATCCTCCTCCTCCCGGTGGAGGAGTTGAGTGCGTGGTTCGATATAAGCCGAGTCCTTGCTCTCTCGGCTCTCTCTGCTCTCGGGGGTCTCAGAGTCCAAAGTTTCCTGCCGAGAGAGGCCCCGCCCCCGACCGCTGTGGTGGTGGTGGTGGTTGTGGTGCTCAGTCCTGGTGGAACACGAACGGTGGTGGATGTGCTGGGCTCTCCTGGAGGTCTCTGTCCTCAGAGGCCTCTCCTCCTCATTGCCCTCCCCCTCAGCCTCCCCATCGGCATCACCCTGGTCCTGGTGGTGGTGGTGATGGTGATGATGGTGATCCTCTCTGGAGCCCTTTCTCTCCACCAATGCTTTATCACCTTTCTGCTCTACACCGCTGCCCTGGGGTCAGTAACATATGTCAGTCAGTCAGGGGACATAAAGCAAGACAATGCAAGAAAATGCACTGCAAACACACACAAACACAACTCATGCAGATTCATATTCACTTCAACCTTGCTTCTGGTGTATTTAAGCACACGCTTGAACACACACACTGCATGAATATTCATCAACCAACCATGGAAGGTTAATGAATCATTGGAGGAAGGACATTTTAAATATAACTTTCAAGGTTTCTGAATTTCCAATCAGCAGGAACAAGAGGGAATCATTATAGATTTCAGGCACTTCAATTCTGAAAGAACTTTAACATTTATCTGAGCACCTTTTCACACTCACCACACTATCAATCACATGTCAATTTAATCCTGCTCCTCATCAATTTCAGGGATTTCCCAAGTCTTACATTTCCCATTGTGATGGCAGTGGATGGAGAGAGGGGTAGAGGTGTTAATATCACTCTCAGATGTGTGACCTTAGGTGAAAATGTTATACTATACAAAATCATACAATGGAAATTAAAACCTATCCTACACATGACTCAATGACTGTTTTACCAATAAGAACTATAAATGAATTGCATTTGAAATCAAGGATTTCAGGTAATTATGTAGACCCACTTCCTGTCTGCCTCTGCTCTAAATTTCCCAAAATGTGTTGCACATGTTATCCTTATTCTGCTTTATTATTCAGAGCAGTGTGTATCCCACAATGCAACACCGTTTTGTGCACCACACCTCTCCAATTGTTGGTAGTAATGCACTGTTAAACTGTTTTTTGGGCAGACGTTTAAGTTTGTGTTTAATTTAGTTTAGAAATTATAATTAGTGTCCAAACACCACGCAGTTACAGCAGAAAATCAACAGATGTTAATTTCCTAACCTAAAAAAAAAATTCTTGAGACGAAAAGAATAGCTGCACACAAGTATTAAATAATAACAGAAAATGTTCAGCAACAATTTGAGAGACAAGATAATTACTTAGCATTCAATCTAATATCATGTTATGTCTCTTTTACTACAATAGCCTGGCATGCTTCTAACTAGCTTTAATTGCTGTATAATTAAATAACTGCTCTGAGGCACGAAATGTCACTGTTTCTGTAAGGCTGTGGGTAATCCAAATTATTCATCATTACGTGGAATCAAAATAAGGCTAACAAAGTATCTCAGCAAAATACACACAAATACCTTAAGTGTGGGTGTTGGAAAATAACCTAAACCTTATTTACTGCAGTTATTTTTCTTTTCTCACTCTAGGGCTTTAGCATGGTCTCTGCTACTTCTTATCCTGTCCTGTTTCTCTGCACAGCTTTGCTACAGGTTACCTGCACGGCGGAGACCGGGGGGGGGCTGGAGGGCAGGGCAGCTGTGGGCAGCTTCGTTAGCATTGGGTTGGGGGGGTTGGAGCTTGTGGGGTGAGTGCTCTTCCAGTACGCCTCCAGGTAATCCGCCATATGCTCACATGCATCCTCCAGCTGGTTCTCATCTAGGATGATGTCGAACATCTCCTGAGGAAGGGGGGAGAAAGGGTTAAAGGAAACATGAACAATTTGAAAGTAGAGAAAACAAGATGGGGCTTTAGAGGAATTTCATAATTAAAGACTCTAAAATTATCTATAAACAAATCATAATGATCGTCATACACAAACTGTCCCAGCATGAGCACTAAATGGCATTAGGAATTAATTCTCAGACAATCTTAATTCCCTAAAGATGTGGATTGTCATTTGAATTAAATTGAGCCTACACTTTCACAAGCCTGGGTTGCTTGCTTCAATTTCTAAAATAATAACTAAGCAGATTACAGCACGGAAATAGAACTGGCATATATTATAAAGCTGTAAAAAAAAAAACACTTCACATATCCATGCAACTAAAATCTAGTTTCAATACCACATCTGAAATATAAAACTGCAGGTTGTTTTAAACACTGGGTTTAAGTCGGTGATGATTTGGGTAATTTGGGTCCACTGTGGAGACTTACAGGAGGGCACTGAGCCAGCTTGTCAGCAGCCACCATCTGGACATTGAGGTGTTTGGCCTGAGACTTGCCTCTAGACTTGATGAGCCTCGTGAGCACCTGAGGGCAAAAAGGCAACATGGTCATGGTGGTTTTATTTAGACAAAAATGGAAATACAAAACAAAGAAGATAGCTTTTATATAGCCAATGCCATTAACAGGTAGTGGTGGAAAGTAACTAATGGATCGTGTCTTAAAAATAGGTTGAGCACAAGTGATTTCTGCTGCTTTGTATTTCTACCAAATTATATTTCTGTGTGATTCTCCCCTAAAGGTTAGCTGTATATGATATGGCAGAAGTTAGTAATTACGAGGACAGTGTTTTATTTTAGCCCGCTGAGAGAGTGTGATTCACACTGATGCCACTCTGATTTCAAGCTTGTATCTCTCGCTGTTTAGCAATGCCTTTTCTCATCCTCTATGTTACCCAAATAACTGTTTATTTTACTGATCAGTGAATCATGAGCCCTTTTTTTCAACTCATGCTGAAGGTCAAAGCGATGAATCAGTCCCCTCAAACATGCATTATTTAACATCAGAGCTAGGACACTTTTTAAAAACGTACAATAACTGGCTGTGTCACGTTTTACTCACCTTAGGAGAGGTTATCTTGACGTAGACAATGATGGGGGCGAGGGAGGTCTTCCCCAGCTGTGACGGGTGGTTGATGGTGTCGGCGTCCAGAACCACCAGCTGTAACGTCCGGGCAAGTTCGAAAATCCGCTCAATCTCACTCTGGACTTCAGCTGAAGAAGAAACGAAAGAAGTCAATTCAGAGGATTGACTTAATTTATTTCATAATCAAATAGAGTCACTTGTTTTTTGATGGAAAAGGTGGCTTACTCATCATCCAACTGTTTTACCACACAACCCCAACTCCAACACATGACAACGTGACTTAAAATCTGTGCTACAAATATCCCAGCAGGGCACGATTCCCAATTGTGCCCTGCTGAATGAATCACAGCCAAGCTTCATGACTTCCAGTCACGACAAAGTCTATAGTAAACTGATCAAATGAAAACATTCCACATTAACAGCTCATTCAGGCTACGCCTGTATCACACATTCTCATTTTCTTGCTAAAATATGCCAGAGGGGTGATACATTTTTCACTTATTTCCAATGCAACATTTTCTTGCATAACTTTTCACTCATCAAGAAAACACTCATTTTTGATTCAAGACATTTGCATCAGAAACAAATGTCCAAATCTTTAAATCTTTGTGTAGATTTCCTTTAGGAAAAGTGAACATTTTAGGGTCTATAGTGCATGAAGTGGCTTGTTAAGAGGATTTCTTATATGTAAATAAGTAACTAAAGTGACACCGGATGAAAAATGGGGAATTTTCTTTTTTTCTCATCGTCTCTATCCAAGTGTAATATTAAAAAGACAGCTGAGCGAATCTGTTTCCTTATGCTAATTCTGAAGTAATTTCCTGCTCCAGCAGCGCACAAATACATTTCCTGCATCTACAATATGATTTCCTTGGGACCTCTAACTCTGCTGCAGCTGCTGAGTGATGCTGATGTTGATACATAGCAAATATTGTCCCAGTTGTTTGACTCAGGAATCTGTTTAATTCTAGTCGGATCTGAACCCAGATCAACCTCAGTCAAATCAGAGCGGCTCTTGAACTTGCCATCGTGCCTTGATGTTCTATATTTCATTCCTAACAAAAGGAAACCGGCCAAGGCCTGTCGGGAGTTATCATTACAATTGTCAAGAGTTCCTTTAATCGTTTCCTTCCTTTCCCACATAAGCTGGTCTCCTTGAACACATTATGAATCAAAACAAAAGATGTTGACATGCATTGCACTTATTTCAAGCACGAACATACCCAAGTTGGAGCGCGTGTTGGAGCGCTCGATGATGGCGTGCTTGCTGGGATTGTTCAGGACTGAGCGTTTGGCCAGAGAGATGTCCGCTGTGACGCGAGTGATTGATATTCTGAAGAAAAGGAACACGAGAAATACTTGATTTACCAGAGCAAAAAAAAGCAAAGAAAAAAAATAATAACGCTGTAAAAGATGGAAGAAGAAAATAGAACTCTCAAATCTGTTTGAAAAAGATGGAGCCAACAGGAGACAATACATTGACATTGCTCAAAGATAAATAACATGAGACTTAAGTTCATGGGTCTATGGTCAAACTCATTATACTTAATTACGTCTACTTCTGTGAACTTTATGAAGTAAGAATAGCATTACTCCAGATGTTCTGCTACCTGAGTGTAGCTACTGTAGCTATATAGTTGAGCTATTCTTTTTTTTTGCCTCTTAGCCAGAGACACTCTTGTAAGCGGTGATGCAGTTTATATATCTAGGCTTTTATTAAAGGTAGGCAGAATTGCAAAGTGAATGGGAGGCTTTCAGGGAACCAATCTAAACGCAGATGGTGTCATTATCTTACAGCTAGTTTATTGTACAAGTAACGTTTACTTGTTAATGATGTATTAAAGTCAGTTATTGTCTATTGCCTCTTGAAACTAGGTTTGCAGAACATGACTTAAAGGGGAATTAACACAATACACTGCAGCTGCTGGTGGTCTGAGAGGATCTTAGTGTTAGTGTTGTGTAACTTCATGGCCTCTCTGATTCAGATGGGTGGATGGACTCAACATTGAGTGAGTAGAATCCGGCTCTGCTCTAGGGCCCACTATGACCTATTAAGGACATGGAGGGGGTCTATTTAAAGCAGCAGCACACATCTGCAGGCCAAACAAACTTGTTACACACTCCCTTGGCTAACCTCAGGGGACTGATAAATACCAGCATATAGAGTTAGAGGGAGAAGGAATGAGGAAGGAAGGAAGCAGGATGAGAGCTTTTATTTTAGATCACGAGGAACTTACCTTCCCTCAAATCTGTGTTTCAAAAAGTCAAACAGCGCTTTTTGCATCATGTCTGTCACCTGTGGACCGGAAATGTAGGGGGAAATGAGAGCAACTTGTTAGTGGATTCACATTTTACAGATCATTTTCCAATAAAAGCAGGGTAGCATTAGAAATGGTTGTCGCACCTCATAGCCCTTCAGTGACGGTCCAACGAGAACCACGGGCCGCATAGAAGGCACAACATCGTACGGAGGAATGTGTTCCGTCTTCAGAGAGAAGAAGAAAAAACAGTTGCACACATTTATGGAGACAAAGTAAACACTCACCATCACAAATCACAGCCAACACTACATTTAAAAGCACTGGAACATTGTGAACCATGAAATGGGACGTCCCAGCTGGCTTGACATAACACAAGCTTTGATTTATTTAATAGATTTGGTAGTTTACTTCACAAATGCCAACATCATCACATTGTTGAAACTTCAAAGAAGCTTACAGTAAAATGCAATATTTTATGATGGATTTCAATGTTTCGGTAAATCCCCCCATTTCATGGTTCTGATGTTATGGCATCAACTATGTGAGAGGAAAGGTTAGTTGGACAGGGAGAAAAAGCCACAGTAGTTTAACAGAAGCTACGAACAAAAAATGTGGGGAAATTAGGACAGTTAGGAAAACTTGCTCATTGCTGTTACGACAAAGTGGAAGCTCAGTTTGTGTAACCGCCTCGGTTTTAAATCAAAAATGAAAGAGGTGATTTTGACAAGAGCAGATGTTTAGTTGCATTGACCTACTTTACATACGACCTTAAAAAGTATTCTAATAAAGTTAATAAACCCATTATGAATTCAGATATTAAATGATGATGAAAGAGCACTGGTTTCAAATCCATTGAGGAATACAAATCTGTAACTGAAGAGAAAAAAGGTGATCATCCCTTGACAGAATAGTAATAGTCACTAGTTCTGCTAATCAGTTAAAGTCAAATGTAAGCAATAATTCTCAAATGTGTATTGGTTCAATCTTCTCAAATGTATATTTTAGTTTTGTTTGCATCACAATTAGCTGTCTGGATGTGTCAGAAAACTGCAGGAAATGTCAAGTACTTCATCTTCAAAAAACCACAGTTTAAAAAATAAAAAGATTCTTCCCTTATTTGTCCTTATGTTCAAGCTGCTGTCAATGTCTGTTATCTTTATGATGAGGAGGTTTTATGTTTGCTCTTCCTGCTCTCTCCACTTCTAAAAATGTTCTGTCTGTCTCACATTTGTTGTCGTCAGCGTGCTTCCCATGGGACGTTGTGGGAACTGATGCACACTGCTGCTGACTAACGTGAAAGTACTAATGGACACAGTGGCTCCGCTCAAATACTTCTGTCCAACTCTACATTACTTTATGAACGTCAGCATTGTCATGGTAAATGTTCATGAACTAGCATTTCATACAATTAAGTTGTGTTAATCAGATTTTAGTGTTTTAAATAGATTTATCACATTGTAAAAGTATTGTAATAATTGAAACCTCTTGGGTCATGTTAAAAAATAACTTGTGTTTGCATGTTAGCTAGTGAGCTTTAAAGTCGCTGCAAGACCATTCCCCGTCTTTATGCTAAGCTAAGCTAGCAATCTCTTATCTCTAGTGGCATTAAGAAAGATATAGGAATGATAACGCTCTCATCTCATTTGATATTAGATGATAGACTATAACTATTATGAGTATACTTTTTATGAAGCCGTTCACACTGAGCTCTCACTGTCAGGATCACAAGTTCACTAACACAAACAATCACAAACACGACACAGAGGATTGCAGGAGTAGTGAGTAGGGTGAGAGGTCAGTACAGAGCTGAATCTCTAAAGAGGGTTTGTATAGTTCAGGTCCCTGCTGAGCTGGTGCACTGCATGCCACGACTTACCGACTTCTGCTTCTGCTTAGCTGTGGTGAGACGGAAGAGGAGAAAGAGAGAGGTTAAGAACAGGCATGCATGCCAACGGACGGCAGTGGGACGAGGACTGTGTCGTACACAAACAGGACGGGCGCTAAGTGAGGCCAAGCAGGCGTTTAGTCAAGAGACGTGCGGACAGATAAGAAAAAAAAGAGCTTTAGGTAGTCCGGAATTTACCTTCTTAAAGAAGGGCAATCGTTTCTCTTTTGCTAGGGGTGACATGACAGTGTTTGGACTGGCTTTAGGGGAGCGCAGGTTGACCGGAAGCTCATTGTCCTCGAGGTCTAAGTCTGTGGCGTCTATGTCAATGGCTACGCACACAGACAGACAACAGCACCATCACATAGATGAACACAGGAGGGCACAGGTAACCGGGTACAATTCTCAATGACAGTAGCACAGAATGTACAGTATGCTACTAGACATTGACAGCAAATGAAACATGAAAAAGTACATTTAAGGAAATTAAAACATCAACTTTATTGCTGGTATAAATACATAGGAAAAATCTAACTAGTGCATCTTACCTTCCACTTGAATTCAATGGTTAAAAGTAAGTTCAAAAGATTACAGAATAAGGTATAAAGTTGGCGTTTTGAAGGTGCCCAAGAAGCTACTCACCAGACGAAGGAGGAGTAGATTTCCGTGAGTTAGGAACCACTTCACCTAAACTAGTAGATGAGTTTGCTCCCAATTTACTGAAAAGAGAGAACACGTGATTCATCAACAACCCTTAGGACGGCTACATTCATTATACATTCATTTTACATTTCATTTCACTTTACATTCATCTCTTAGCAGACACAGAGAACTCAGATAAGGGTTTTTACCTGGAGTGGAACTTGCCCTGTTTGGCTCTCTGCTCCAGGAGGATGCGAGTGTTTTCAATCTTCACTGGACTTGGGATGAAACCAATTTCACAGCCTTCCTTCACCAGGCGTCCTATCCACCAGTCGTTGTTGAATTTCTACACAGAAATAAAGTGATGTTCTTCTCTTGATCATCATCATCCTTACTGCCCTCAAAATCACTGTACTAAATATCATCTCTGATTGGAAAGTTAACCACTCACCTCTTTGACATGGAGGAAGTCTTTAGCGTCAAAGGAGATGGCCATGCCAGGCACAGGGACATCGTCATCGTGACACGGGCTGTAGTTGACATTTGTGCGGACAGCAAATGCAACTGGTTTGGTCTGTTGGGAGGAAAGAAAGGTCAGTTTGTGTCAAAGACATCACGCAAGAATTGAGACCTTTCAAATGTTTGTTTTTGTAACACTGTGAGATGTGATTCTTGTCTTTGTGTGAGGTGTTAACATCCCCCTAAGCGAGGGATACAAGCAGACGGACTATCTGCTACAAGCTAAAACACTTTATAATTCAGAGTGATGCAACATGTTGGCTTCTGCAGAATTCGGCACTTAAAACAGGAGATGTACAAACGGCACTTGTGGTCATAAATTAATCCTACAATCTTAACAATAGTTGAATCAATACTGGCTTTCCTATGGCATCACTATTGACCTTCTCTTTGGGACAAACAGTCCATTCAAATAATGCATACAGCTTAGAAAAGGTTTCTTGAGGCTGTGATGTAACCACATATGGTTCACATACTGTCCACATATGAGACTTTCATACTTTCCAGACATAGATATGTTTTCACAAAACAAAAGCAAATCTCCTCTGCCCATAGTGACGCATTTGATTTTCTAAAAAAAGGATTTGTATAAGATCTGAAAACAACCATATGCTTACAGACAAACCCTCTGAATTTAGATCCCTGGAAGAGGAGGATAACCATCTAATAGAGACATATTTTTAAGAATTACTTAAAATACTTTTGGACATAGCCTGGCGGCGATGGCAGCAACAGTTGGCAACATGGTCATGCCCTCAACCAGATTACATTTGTTCTGCCTGTGACAAGCATGACAGAAGTCGAATGAAAAGCTAAGACGAGTAGCTTAGAGTGATCTCCCAGCGTAGACTCACATGCTGGATATTTACCTGCACATGAAAGCGAGCAAGATGAGCGGAAGGGTGTGCGATATTCAACTGGAATCCAAATGTAACTAAATCAGAGCTTTGATGATGTAACTGTGTAATGATTGAGGAAAAGTATTTTAAAGTGCATCATTGTGGTATTCCAATCCGATTTTCCCTTCGCAAACTAAGGAGCAAGACGTAGTATACAAAGCAAGGCAGATCTACACATCTATGTACATTTATAAGTTTTGTGTACAATAAAGCAAGTGGGAATAATTGTCTTATATTTTTTAAATCAGATTTTCTGGCCACTTGGGGGCAGAAAGAAACTTAAAAACAACATGGAAAACACAGACCGTATTAACACTTTTAAAATGTGTAATGGCACATTTGCTATCCTACATTTTCCTACTTATCCTACTATTGACATATCCAGAGAAGGCCAACGCCAATGGCTGATCGCATTGATCACCGGTGATTGAAGAGGTGTAGCAAATTGTTCAAAAATATAAAGGAACTTCATTGCAATAGAAAATAATATCTTAAATATATCTTACTGTGCATTTCAGGAGACGTTTTTGAGGGGAGTTGGTGGAGACCAAAACAAGAGAGAATATTGGACTTGCATTCATTAAGAACATAAACCTGCCTTTAAAGGCTAATTATGCTCCATATCTACTGAATGTGTAAATAATTATAATAGGTTAACAATCTCAACACTTGTTTCTGCTGCACCAAAGTGGTCAGTAAAGTCCGTTATTGCAGGTTTAAACACTCAATGTCAGATTAAATTACATTCCTATTCACCTTCACCCATCTACAAGGACTGATTGGGTTTGCTCGGATCTGAACACTAGTGATGCTCAGTGAAGCTCAGCACTATGAGAGCAATTCATCAGCTTTACAGACGACAATCGCTACCTTACATCACCACTGTCCACTACCGCCTCATTGATATATACAGGTGTAAAGTGACTGATGAACTATGGATGGGGGATTATGGAAATAATGCATTAGTGAAATCCTCCTGGAATCATTTTCCTCATGCGGACAGCAATGTAAATACTTTATGAAGTGATGGTTGTAAACGGTGTGTGACATCAACATTGAGAAGATCATTCAATCCGATGTGGGACCCGTAGAGGACAAAGCGTCCTTGGCGATGGCATGCATTGAGTCACATGTCTGCACCTGGTGTCTCATGGGCCTCTGCCTCTTTCCTCCCTCCCAGCCTTTATCAATCATGGCCACCTGTCAGGTGAAGCTCTCTTCAGGCTTGGTGAAATGTTACGGACCTGTAGGCAGTCACGCACACACACGCACACACTTTGTAACGTGCCACCTTTTATCACAGGTGACGGCAGGATTTGTACATAATGGCACATTTCCACCACTGTAGAGTATCGCTACATCTTCCTTAAGAGCCTGTACTGCTCTGTTCCTTCTTACGTAACGCAGGCGTTCATTATGGATGCCGTATTGACTGCAGTGAGGGAGGGAGAAGGACTGAGGCGGAGGGTTAGAGACGGGGTAAGAAGCGTGGGAGGAGGGGGAAAAGAAAAGGGAAAGGAGATGGACAGAGGGAGAGCAGAGTCAGACGATGTAGTGATAAGATAAGATGGACTTTTATTAATCCCTCGTGGGGAAATTATTTCTCTGCATTTGACCCATCCTAGTGTTAGGAGCAGTGTGCTGCCATTTTGAACGGCGCCCGGGGAGCAGTGTGGGGAACGGTGCCTTGCTCAGGGACACCTCGGTAGCACTTGGTCTTGCCGGGACTTGAACTGGTGACCTTCCAGTTCCCAAGCCAAGTCCCTATGGACTTCACCACCACCGCCGCCCCTTTAGTGCAAAGGATGTAAGTGTGGACACATTCAGGGAGATAAGAGGAAGAGTAATGATAAGACAGAGCTCCAGAGAAGCCCCATCAGTAACTGGGAACCCTGGGAGGCAACGCTATAGAATACAGCCAATTAACACCACACAACACTCGTCACTATATCCCACCACACCATGAATATTCCAAAAGACAACACCTCCTAGTCCTCTCTGTGAGTGAACAACACACACCCTTGCATTCCACATGCCTGCTCCATCACACACACACACACACACACACACACACACACACACACACACACACACACACACACACACACACACACACACACACACACACACACACACACACACACACACACACACACACACACACACACACACACACACACACACACACACACACACACACACACACACACACACACACACACACACACACACACACACACACACACACACACACACACACACACACACACACACACACACACACACACACACACACACACACACACACACACACACACACACACACACACACACACACACACACACACACACACACACACACACACACACACACACACACACACACACACACACACACACACACACACACACACACACACACACACAATAAATCAAGGTTCCCACATTGTTTCACCTTGAATGTACAGATCGATATGAAATAAAAAATGGTTTAGCCTCATGCCCTGGCCTTAGGCTGTACTGAGAGCCTATAAAATGTATTATTATATTGTATGAAGGGAGCCATAACCTTCATTAATTTAGTGTGGGAAGATGTATCTATAATTACCCAAGAATGCATTAGTAATATTTATAGGTAGGTTATATATGAACAGTAAATCAGTCAGGATAAATGCAGCTACTAGTTAGTTTCTTATTTGCCTAAAGTGATTTTGTTTTATATTATGTCTACATTAATTGTTATTGTAACTTGATGTGCAAACATGTTGGAATTGGAGTCCACATTTAATTAATTGTATCCAAAGCTTTTCTAAGAAACGAAGTGAGAGTAATTCATTCTAACTCCGATCTACACCCATTACCTAATCTATAACCATGGACAACAATTAAGTCACAACATTTAATCACATTTTAACGGACTCCTTGGCCATTTGGTGGCACCAGATTTTTAAAAAAAAATACATTTACATATTATAACTCCCTTTTAGCTCCGTTTTGGTCTCTACCAACTCATAACCAAATTATCTGTCTCTTTAGCTGCTGAATACTTTGTAATTTTACCATCAGAAAACAAATATTTTGGGCCAGTTAAGACGATTTAAAAGCACTAATTTCCTATTCCACTTCCTAACTTCTAAATTACAAGACAAAGATATCCTGACTTTTTGCAATGCGCCTCTTTCTCCCCTCTAAACCCCCCTCACAGACTTCACTCACCCAATTTGTGGTAAAAGCCTTTCCGTGTTGAATCTCCCCTAACCTGAGATAACCTCAGACTTGACAAAACATCTTTAGAACTACCTTTATTACTTTCAAAGTGTTACATTAATGAAGTCAATAACAGACAGTAGAGGAGTTTTAGTATGTATTCATATTAAAAACCATGTACTGCAGTGTGAAGTTTATTAAGGCCTTAAACATTTCTGTGGAATGTTAAGGAAGTCATTGTGAATGACTGCCCACTAAGGCTCACAGGCAGAGTCTCTGCACTTCCTCTGACCCCAGCTCTCGCTGCGGTGGCCAGACCAGAGAGGCTATTTTTTACCAGTCATATAAAATGCCAGCAGGGGTAATCTATGCCAGGTTATCTCTAAAGCCAACTTATCTTTTTAATTAGTGAGCCAGAGAGGGTGACTCTGGACCAAAACAACACAGATCTGCTAGAATGATCCGTCTGTGCCAGCTATGAGCTACCTCCGGACAGCACGGAGGGAAAGTGCTCTGCTACAATGGATGGACAGCCAGAAGCTCAGCGCTCACAGCTAATGAGCATGCTAGCTGTTATAGACAATTAACACCCAGTAAAAGTCAACACATCTAATTCAGACCCTTGCATGAATTGATATGCAAAACAAAAACGTAACCATTGACATGTAGAGCAGGAAGAGGACAACATGTGCACTGAAGATAATCAAATTCTTTAAAAAGATCAAAGGCATGAATCTTAACAGTGCCAGCGATTGGAGTGATTCTGAGGAAGCAAGCGCTGATTGCAATTCCTGTCGCACAAAGACAAGCCTGCTCTGCTGTGTGCGTGTTTGTTTATATGCTGCTAATTGTGGCCCAGAGCAGAGGAGAGCAGGCAAGGCTTGGCTCTGGTAAACAGTGACGCAGAGCCCTCTGAGGCCCCTAACCTCTCACACCAGCCCTTTCCTAGACCCTGAAACCAGCTGAAATCATAGTCGGTCCTCCAGCATGGTCTCTTCTCAACAAACAATGCTTTTAACCATTATTGTTTTCATGTCTGATTATGGATGAGCTAAGCCGGGCTAGTAATACAAAATAACGCGTTTCACCCTTTCCATAATGAAGTCAAAATGGCTAATTTTCTTGCCACTATAAAAAAAAGAATGAACATGTAGGCCTAAAGAATTAAGACCAAAAAGGAAGCAGACACAGCTTTCCTTCTCTTCCAATAACAAACCAACCAGTGTAAAGTTTACATTACTGTGTAACTGATGCCAGACATCATTCGTTCAAGCATAATAAAGCAGTGTTGTCTGTGCACACACTTCTATACTTGTGGGGACCCTTATTGAAATATAAATGTCTTGCCTTCTAACCATTACAAATACAGGCCCCTTTACAATGAACTAACCCCAATACCAATTCTAACTTTAACCTTCAAATGAAGTCTTAATGTGCCCTGTGGAGTTTTCTTGCAAACAAAAAAAAAGTATGTTTATATTCTCAACAAACAGTTGTGTTATAAGTGATAAAACACTTTTAAAGCTTTTTTATTTTATGTTTTAATGGTCAAATGTCACGTTTGTTATCTTGCAGTCTACCTATTGTTTACTCTTTCGGGCTAATAGCTATTCCTTCCTACTAATCAACTGTCAATTAGTATTATTAACATACTAGTAAAGACTTTTGTTCCTACGCTACTTACTAGTGGTCAGAAACTACACACACGGTTCTAAAACGTAGGTGAAAAGCGTACAAAGCTTACAAACACACACACGTTGATCACAGGCCCCTTCAGTGCTCTACTGAAACAGAGCACATGTTTCAGTAGGGAGGGACTGGACGGAGTGACCTCAGTGCAGCCCGTTTTTGGATACCAACCTTGGCCTTGTCGAGCTGTGCCTGAGCCTGTCGCTCTGCCTCTCTGCGCACTGCCTCCTTATCCTCCTCAAGGGACACATCGGAGTCTGATGGACGGCTGGTGTAGGAGTCGGCCGAACCCTGCAGAGACACAAACACTGAAAGTCAGCTTCGTCCATTTGGTATTCACACTTCAAAAATTCAAAAGGTGTCAGACTCGTGCTGGGATTCAGAGCATCGTGAGAACTTCATTTCCTCTGCATCGCTCTTCCTCTTCAAAGACATTCTTTAGCCTCTAATGTGCAACTTACAAATGTGAAAACGCACCCAGACAGACTGAAGTGTTAGACTCGATGAATTCAAGTTGAGTTCATTAAATAACGAGAGGATGTGCTCAAGAAAATGAGCAGGCATTTCATTCTACTATCAATTATCGGACACTTCTCCTCTTTCTGAGAAAAAAATGCCAAAGGACACAAATAGTCTTTCAAAGAATCCCATCCCCAGCAGCTCTCCTTCTATCCTTAGCGCTCTGTCAGCCGCTCGCCTAAAGATTTAGTTTTGATCCTTTTGTGAGAAACACTGGGGGAAATGTTGAAGAATGCCAGGTCCCAGTATGTCTGTGTGATATGTGGTTGCGACAGATCTAGTCACAGTTCTCAGACACACGCATACCAAAAATATGCAAGTTACTGATTCCCCTGAGAGCAGTGCATTGGTGAAGCACACGCTTACTTTTTAAAGTTATACTTGCATGTTATTGCTATTTAGAAAATAGTGTTTTCACTACAAGACAGAGAGCAGTCACCAGAGGAAAAGGCTAGCATTTCCAGGCTGACGAGGTTAACTTTTTAATGGTCGGATATTATGTAAACTCTTAAATCATTGATTTAAGATACAACCTTAAAAGTGCACTGTTTAGGTAGATAAGCTAAAAGTGACCCATTTGCTTTGACTCTTTAAAGCTAACAACAATATTTAAAATGTAATATGTGCATGTTTGAATAAATACATAACATCTGCTCCTACACAACGGAATAATCTCCCAGCGCCAGACATCTGTTTCAGTTCAATGTAATCTTATAGTCAAGGATTAAAAGAGGCCCTTTTTTAACTAAGTGAAGGCAGTGTGAGCCTTATCCTTACCTGCACGTTACTATGCCACCCACACAACACTTTCATTCATCTCACTGCACCATTACACTCTGCTGTCTGAGTTAAAAATAGCCTCCCTCGCTCTGTGGCTGATTAGAATTACCCAGACATCACATACGTACAAAGGCTCTGCACTTTCTCCATTCCCTGACTTATGTATGGAAACAACACAATCTTGTTACGGTACATAATACTAGGTTATTCATATTCATGTCCATCTCACCATGCGCTGCTGTGTCTCTCATCCTCCCTGCTTTGTACCTGATATGAATAAGTCATTTGAAAGCAAGCTCATTAAATATCCACAGGGTGCTTTCAATCGTGCTGTCATTATTCTCCCAGTAGCTTTCAAAACATCACCAAGCATGCATCAAACACTGCTCAAGCTTGAGTTTGAATAAGCAGCACTTCTACGCACTTTAGGTACATCAATTGGTACCTTGTTGCACACCAGCCTGTCTGTATGCAGGTGAAAATACCTGTTGTGATTACTCCATCAGGTCAGGGCTAACAGCGGGGCGCGATCAACAACGCTGTCCCAATGGGTCAGAGGGAGGTGACATGGAGCTCTGCCCAGAATCTGACAGCCATAACTGATAACCACATGCAGCTTCTCATCATCGTGGGGCAACACACAACGGAGCCACACTGACCCCAGACACTGTGGAGTGGTGGATCAGGCAGACACACACAGACTCGCACATGCACACAACAACAGACGGTGCAAACACACTCAAAATCTGCTTACATCGGCATCAGAGCTCTTGACACGACCTCCCTTGGCTCGTTTCAGCAAGCGGATCCAGGTGGCCTTCATCAGCCACACTGGTCATTCAGTGTCCGGAGCCACTGCTACAACTACACCCAACTGAACTGCTGTGGTCACTCATGCACCAGCGCTGCAGCAGTGCTCTGGCTACAGGTACATTCAACACAGTGGCAACATCTGGTTCCTGTTGCACCTTGGCTGTAAATCATCCTTAGGTAAATAAATAGCTTTGGAGTTGTGGCTCCTTGTCTTTTTGCTGCAGCTCCAGCTAGCGCTGCTGCTATCTGTAGAGCCACAGCTCCTTCTCCTCCTGCTGCTGCCGATATTGCTGCCAAAGACGGGGAATCCACAGGAGCTCGCTGCCCCGCGCATAATCTCAGCAGCTCTCTCTCTCTCCGTCCTCCCCGGTCTCCTTGAGTGCTCACACTGCCACTGCAGGTGCTGATGCTGACTCCCAGAGTGAGTCAGGTGGCGGCGATGCTCCTCAGCTCCTCGTTCACCTCCTCCTCCTGCTGCTGTAGCCTTCCCGCGTTGCTCCACAAGCGGTGGATAACAGCAGTTTCTCTACATGAGTCCTGGTGTGGCTGCCTGTTACCGAAGCTAATGAAGCTGCTGCCTCTCAGGTGCTGCAAGCTCACTCTTTCACTCTGTGTCTGAGCGCATCAGTGCATGTCTTGCACAACCCTTCAGTGATTCTGCCTCTCTATCTCTGTCTTTACCCCCTCCGTCTCCGTCTCCTCCTCCGTCACTCCCCCCCTCACAGTCGGCCCATCTGCTCACTGTGGCTCTGCAGTGATGCGATGTGCTATATGGATCCTGTTTATGTGTCGCATGCTGTTTTGTTGTTTGAGAGCACAAAACAGTCACCCTAACATGAGCTGTTTATAGGTGTTGGAAAAATAAGTGTCCCATCGCCATCTCCTCAGAGGTGAGGAGCTTGTTTACTGAAATCTGCTCACTTTTATCTGGCATCAGAGATGCAACTGATCAATATTCTTGTTATCGATTCATGCACAGGCTCTCAGACTTTTCCTTTCATGCCCGTGTTTGGAAGCCAAAAATAATTCACGCCCACCCCCTACCTCCGAGTTTACATTTTGTATCACCCTGTAACAACATTGGGGAGACTAAAGTAACTAGACATATTTATTCAAACAACACTATCTGGAGCATAGACTGGATGTTATTTTTTATATTTCTGAACAGTTACTGTTCTGCAAAAACTATGCTGCTCAATTAAAAACCGAAATCACAGCTGTCCTACTGAATAGTCAAAGAAGTTGCTTCAACTTCAAAACAATAAAAGGGGTTTTCTCTCATATATGATGGTACAGATGGTTTTGGGTTTGGGACTGTTGTTGGGACAAAAAAAAGGTATTTCAATATGTCACTTATAAATTATATAGTGAATTGTTCACTATTTTCTGACAAAACAATCAATAAGTCAAGAAAAGAATAAGCATGTTAATCAATAACTAAAATAAAAGTGACCCTTATAGTGAGTATGGTATGTGTCTGTAGTCTCAGCCTCAGGGATTCTGAGGTGAAAGCTGCTCTAAATCCTCGCCTCTCAGA
Source organism: Pseudochaenichthys georgianus (assembly GCF_902827115.2). Lineage (NCBI taxonomy): Eukaryota > Metazoa > Chordata > Actinopteri > Perciformes > Channichthyidae > Pseudochaenichthys > Pseudochaenichthys georgianus. The sequence goes on along the minus strand of NC_047522.1, from coordinate 17,353,951 downwards.
TCGGCAGTGATTCATTACATGTGAGCGGAGCGTCCCACAGCCACACAGGACAAATGAGAATAATTAAGCTGTTAACTAAAAATGTCCCGTCCTCATAAAAGTTACAGCCAAAGTGAAACCTCTTGCAGGGGGATTATTCGAAATGTCCCGGGTATTTGCAGTGCTGACGCACTTCGCTCTGACCCTCAAGAGGTTGTGTGAGGTCAGAGGACTCAGGGGTCGGCCCGTGGGACCGGCGGTTAGAAAAAGGCACTCTGGTTTATGGGCAGCGGCACTCCCAAAGGCCCAGTAACTGTAGATCAAAAGATGACACGCTTATCAGTGGTGCTTATCAAAACCAATCAATGACACGCCTCCATCGGCTCATAATCCTTTCAACAAGACACGTGCACTGAAAAATGACACGTCTTACATGAAACGAAAGGCTGGGGGAGGATAATGTGATTTGAGCTCATTAGAACCAATTAGCCTAACGAGGAAGGCAATTACCTGAGGTGAGTGTTTTCAACAGGAATGATCGGAATGTAGGACTACAGAAAATGTGACTATTGTAGCATCAAGACTCAGTTTTCAACTAGCAAGTAAGGAAATAAATCCGTACACTATTTCATAGCTTTGCCTGTTTTTGAAGAAATTGTGCAATGGTCACATATGTTTCATTAAGGCGCGTTGACACTTGCCTCCAGAGGTCTCAGGGCGGGGCACAGATGCTCTGAACGTGGAGCTGTGAAGGCTGCACTCCGATAGCACCACTGACAGAAACTCACAGCGAAAGAACGAGCCTGGGGCTGCCTGGCATCACTGACCTCTGGACCCTCTGCCACACTGATACTGACAAGGCCGTGTCGCCCACGCACAGGCCACTAATAATAATCTAACCTCAGGATGATACCGCTTACAGATTACATAGTCCGGAAAAAACCTGCAAGTCTTATCACATTTGCCAAACAATGAGTAATATTGGACAATTCAACACAACCCTGCATTACATTTGATGGCTGTTTCTTATCATTAAAGTGATTTCTAAATGACTTCTAATTACTTTGGTTATTCCTCAAGTTGGCTAACTGCATGCATTATTAGAAATATAATGTATTATTATTATTAAGGGCAAGAGAAATGAAAAGAAGGGGGGTTGAAAAGGCAATGGTCCCGTCTCCTCTACACCGCTCTTATCGATTCATTTGGACAGAGGTCCTTGCTGTAAGACCACCAACGACCTCTACATGCCGCAGTGGCACGACGATCATTACATTAGACCATTACAAATCACTGTGGCCATTACCACAGTGAAACAGGAGGCTGTGAGTCAGGCGCTGCTGCCTCCCCAGTCTGACAGAATCACTTATAGTGGAAGACGCCTTTCCACCAAGGAATTCCTTCATGATCTGAAAGCCTCCGTTTTCATTTTTAGCACTATAGGAATTTGTCTCTCTCTACATGTATCCACTATACAAATGGAGAGCTGAAGTCATGCAGAAAGTAATGACTGTGCATGTGAGCTATAAAGTGCTCTCATGGTCACAGAGTCCTTGCCAAGACTCCTCCTTAGTTCTTTACATCAATTCTAACAGTCTGCTTCTTTCCTCCACAATGAACACTCAATTAGCGCTCGTTTGCTATTCCCACTTTTATTTTCACCTAGTTTCACTTTGATTTACCCTCGAGTCATTTCTCCCATTTGTTCTTCTTTTGACCTTTTTCCATTCCTTCCTATCCCGTGCTGACCCCTTATTCTCTTTTGGGATTACGAATGACCTTCTCTTCTCCATAGTTAGTTTACGGTTATGTGCATCTCATGCTTTTTCTGGACAACAATCTCTAGTATTCGTGCATATAAAGTGGCTATGGCATTTCATGTCAAAAGGTCCCGACTGTGTCACAACTATGTCATACAGGACATGCACAGACGTCACTAATCTTTTTCTAGCAAGGGGATATGTTTGAACATTAAGATTCAAATGTTAACATGTAAACAAATATTAACATGCTAAACTAAAATATAGCTTCAAGTAAAACACATCATTGTGAGCATTTAGCTTAAAGTACTGCTATGACTAAAGATTAAGATGAACTTTTATTAATCCCTCATGGGGAAATTATTTCTCTGCATTTGACCCATCCTAGTGTTAGGAGCAGTGTGCTGCCATTTTGAACGGCGCCCGGGGAGCAATGTGGGGAACGGTGCCTTGCTCAGGGACACCTCGGTAGCACTTGGTCTTTCGGGGACTTGAACTGGTGACCTTCCAGTTCCCAAGCCAAGTCCCTATCGACTTCGCCACCACCGCGAAGTGGTCATAGAAGTACCATACACCTACCAATTGATGGCATAGTATTTATTTGTACTTTATTCTAGGAAGTGATATGTAATGCTGAGACATGTGACACTGACATCTCCTTAAAATGAACTGTTAAATAAAAAAACAAAAGGAAAAATAGACTAGGGTTCAAGAGGTTATTGCGTTATGATGAGTCAGAGGGGAGGCGAATGGGGTAGCGCTGTCAGAATGCACAGTATCCCTCACAGTATGCATCACGACTGAAGAATGAACATTATTGCTTGTGCCAAGTCATGTTCGGTTCTGGCTGACGGACTGCAGTGGGCTGAGCGAGTGTGCTAGCACTTTTGAGGCTTGGCCCGACTCATTCTTGGCTGGAACCGAAGCCTCTTTTCTCAGCTATCTGTTCATCACTGCCACTTCACTCAGGGCAACACAAAGTCAATTAAATCATCGGCCCACAAACAGCGTGTCCTTCGTCACACGGAGAGAATGAGCGGCGACATGACAGCCAAGAATGAGACATGTGTAAGCGCTACAAGCAATACTTACTAATATTTACCACGGAGGAATGCAAACCAAATGAGCAAGAGAGTGACAGAGAAACAGACCGTCTGCACAGCTGTGATAGAAAAAGAAAGTGTGTGTGAGAGAGAAAGGGGGAGGAGTAATGATGCCTGGCGTGATAAAAGAGGGATTGGCTGAATGGATGTCAAGGTGACACTGAGAGGCCTGTGAAAAGGAAGTGTTTACCCAGCATCCTGCATGTGCCAGTGCATTAGATAAGTGCATCATCCTATCGAGGTGATGGACTCACTGGCTGTCGATCACATGATCCAAGAGCCCACGGTTGCTAGCTAGAAAATTAGAAACCTATCATAAGGTATAATACAAAGGTAAAAATATGCCTTTTGAATAGGTTTACCTTTCATATGCACAAAATAATATTAATATTACAAAACTTTAACAGGGATAACATTCACAATACTGAATGAAATGGTAAAAGTGATCTACTAACAGTAACAATCCCAAATCTTAAAAGAATAAGGCAGAAATTAACTGAGGTACTTTCACTTTTATTATTAGACAACAGGCTCACACAATGGCCCTGCTTTAATGCGAATATATTATCTTTATTATGTTCTCCATCTTAATTTTAGGGGGTTAGCATGCTTACATTGGCTAACTACGCAAATAAATTACAGTAGATATTGGAATATCCTTACTTTTGCAGGTTTTAAACCAAAGTATTAACACAAAATAGACATCTTGACTTGATGATGGTACTAAAGGTCAGATAATAATAATTAACATAATCAGAATGTATCTTCTGAGAAACATCTATGCCACATTTCATGGGAATAAATCAGTTAGTAGTTGTCATAGTTCTGTACTGCCATTGCCTGTAAATGCATCAGCTACACCGGTTTAGTTTGTTCTGGCTTACATGTTCTAAAATGAACTTGCACTATAGAGCAGTTTAAATCCCTGCAGCATTATGCCAACACAAAGCAGGGAGACCCTCACACCTGCAGAGATGTGTGCAAATCCCTTCTTCCTGTAAGCGTAACCTGCAGCAGCACTCCCTTGAGGGGCATTTCTCTCACTTACTGTGAATCCCTTCACATCGAGATCTAGTTTATCTCTCTGTGGAAACACAGCAGCACCATAATAGGAAGACGGCTAATCAAGGGGAATACAGTGAGAGGTTGCTCTGAGCTGCTACTTTGTGCTTGTGTCCTGCTGTATGAAGCACGCTGTGGAGGACGGATGAGGACTGGCTAAGAGAGCAGAATGAGCTGCTAACCGTTTTCAGAGGAGCAGAAACATACCATCCAACAAATGGTGAAATCATTCCTGCTTCATTTATTTAATTTCATACAGAGAACAAATTATACTCTGGACAAATTGATGGCAACATTTGAGAAAGGATGGTTGGTGCCACAGAGGCATGTGGTGATAAAGTAAGGAATAAAACAAAACGGAGAAAGTCCACAAATGGTCAATTCAACAATATGTAATGTACAGTAAAAAGCTACGATTTCCCCTTCATTACCCATCTCTTCACTACAACAATAATACTTTTTTTTATAAAAGGTATAAAAGAGTTTGGTTGAGAGTCTGTGGCCAAAATGCAATCTTAGAACGCGTCGGCTATTGTCTGATAGTCATTTAGCTTTGTATTATCTTAATGTTAGCTTGTATTGTAGATCTCTCAACTCGGACGGGAGAGGAAGCTGTGGCCCGGATGTCTACGGGCTACACCAGACGACAGATATTTGGCCCTAACCCACGGGGCTAAATTACCATCAGAATGTTAACAGAGTCTGGTTCTGGGACGACAATCATGTAACAAGTTATTACTGGGAATTTCCCAACTAGATCTTTGGTTTAATCACCTTTATTTTAAAAAGGCTCTACCTAATATTATTAAACTACAAGGTCTCATTCATCCTACCTCAATTTAATCAGATTTATTTTTGTATAAGTGTCAATACTTTTATCAAATGTTTGGCTCAAACTGAAATAGTGTTGTACTTTACAATAGCTTTATCAGCCGACATGTAAAATGGAGGAAGTACAACTCTTAAACAGATCCCTATCAAATTGAACAGAAGCGTGTGTGTGTGTGTGTGTGTGTGTGTGTGTGTGTGTGTGTGTGTGTGTGTGTGTGTGTAAGTTATGGGTATTCCAAGACCCTACTGAACAACAGCCAGCTAGAGATAGAGCTGCAGCAGCGAGCAGGCGGGTGGGTGCTTCTCATATACCCACAACTAGAAATCAACCATAAAGATAGACAACCCTATTTGCGGCAAACAAAATCTGAAAGACAACCGACATACAGCAGCACTAAAACAAATCTTTAAACTGTTCGGATTCTAGTCACTCCGAGATGATATTCCAGTTCAACTCAATTAGTTTGCCTTTTCCTATTTAACGTAGTAGGACAATATCTTAAAAAAAAATCATTCTGTATCTTTTTGGTTAAATAGGTATTTGAATATTTGACCATGTGAAGATTGTAAAGATCCAATCTCAAGAACCAGACTGCTTGGGATTGACTTGATTATCCTGTATCTTTGCAGGTATAACAATTTGTCTCTAAAAGGTTTTCTGGGATAACTACAGTGTGTGCGCTCCGAGAGGCAGATTCATCATTAATACTAGGGTGTGCCTGATCATGATAACAATTACAGGAACATATTTTACTACCATTTTATTCACACACATAAATACAATGTTATATATATTCAATTGAAACATGCAGGACATCTCACTTACACTGATGGTGAAAGTATTACACCAACAATGCAGTCCTTGTGTGCCTCATGAGAGACAACACTGCTTTCTTCTGGCCTCTGTCCTGACCAAGCTGACCAGGGCTGTTTACTGTCTTTCCCTCTGCTTGTTCACCACTTTGAGCTAGCAGCGGTCATGCAGCGGTGCTCGCAAATCCAGACAAGATGCTTAATGAGCTTCTTCATGTCAAAAACAGCACTCTGCGAAAGTGAGCATGACTCTCACTAACTTTCAGGCAAAGCCGAGGGAGAAAAATAGGAAGTGTATGATCACGCCCCTTTAAATCCTGCTCTAATAACCTCCATTCTAATGCTGCCCGAGCTCTTCCTCTTTGTTCAGAGGGCAGAGAGAAGAGAGAGCGTGAGGCAAAGCCGAGTAAGACTAAGGAAAGTGTGAAAGGAAACTGTTTGAGTAGGAAAAAGCATGTTAAGGTGTATGTAAACTTACCAGATCTGACTCCTCACTGCCGGAATGATACATTTCTGCCCTACCCGACTCCCGGCTGGGAGAAAATCTCAGCTGCTGCCCATCTCCTCTCGGAGCACAGCAAGTCCGACTACTTGCTCCTACAAATCCCCTTGTCCCCGCTCCAGAGGGGAACTTCTCCTCTGGAACCCCAAGGAGATAAAGTTGGAGCCGGACAAAAAAAGCAAGTTCCTCTCAGACCCTCTTTGGCCTACTTTAGTCCCTAAGAGGCAGAGAAAAGAGCAGCGTCTTTCCCACGCTGGGAGAACACTCCTACAGAGCGCCGCAACCGTCCTCCAGCCCCCAAAAACAAGCCCCCTGCCCCTCTTCCCTCCCACACACACACACACACTCTCTGTTTCTCACACACACACACACACACACACACACACACACACACACACACACACACACACACACACACACCCACACAGCCAGTTAGGAAGTAAGATCTCTGGCAACAGGGCAGGACGAAAAATTCCAGAAAGCACCAAAAGCAGCTGCAGAAGCTTTTTATGTCTGAGTGTGTGTGTGATCTGGGGAGTTTACATGTGTTCCCTTAAAGAGGTTCCGCAGAGGAGAGGAAGGCTGAAGGACTTGAACTCACTGTATAGTCTCGACACATGTTGTTGAGACCAAAACGTCAGGAAGTAATTATCTTCACTACATCGACGAAATGCCATACAGTATTTGCTTTCATCATCAAGGGGACCAAAGTCATTGAAACTTTCCGTTGGGTCATTTGATGGTACACCGTTAAGCTAACATTAAAAATTACGTCAAAAGGAAATTACTTTGTAAACATAGAGCACACTACAAACTCCTACATCTATAAAAATTAAAGCCATATAAAAGTGGGTTTAGTAATGAAGTGACAGATTTCTATTACCAGTCCGTGTAAAGCAGCTGGTTTGCATCTTAGAGACTTAGTGGTTACTGTAAAGAAATGCACTTCAAAGAGTCTTTTTGTGATCTGACATTAGACAAACTAGCTGTGATGTGTGTGTGTACGCTGCTGCTACGTCACAGCTCATGTAGTTCATAGATGTTCTATTAAAGTGGTTTCACATGAGTCAAGGCAGGGAGCTGGAAGCTGTCACAGCTGAGTCATGAGTTCTGGAAGTGAAACCATTACTAATTGAAATATTTCTGTAATAAAACGGCAGCAACAACAGAGGAATGCAGCTGCTGTATGTCTCAGGAAAATAAAAACACCTACAAACAGCACTGGTGATGAGAATCAAATAGTTTTAAATCCAACCTGTAAGAGAATAAAACTATAAAACTACAAGCTCTGGGCTTTATTTGACAATGCAGCAAAGCAGATTTGTATTTCACAGTTGGGAAATAATGTTTTCTGGGCAGCCCATCCTAAATCCTGGATTATATTGTGTTTGAGCGGGGTTAACCCCTTTCTGAGGATTATCATCCAGAGTGTGCTCGGCACGTGTCAAACTGTGGGATAGTTATCCTCATTTCACCAGAACAATCATTTCAATTCCTACTTTGTGTGCCAGAATAACACTTAGTATGGTTCAATACATAGTATGTCTAATGCAGAATACCAAAACACCAGGATGCATCCGGTCACATTTTGCAGCATGCAAGTCAGCATGCTTTTCTGGCTATTCTGACCCACAATCCTTTGCGCGGGGGAAGCATGTGCAATAGGGTCATAGTTGCAATGTTCTGAAGGGGAAGTATGGGCCAATTGTTCGCATACTGCATGTTATATTACATACGTTTTAAGAACAGCTGAAGTAATAACACTATAAAAGAAAAATGACTATTTCCCACAATCCAAGTAGACATACTCACAACAAGAAAGAAAGAAAAGTAATACAATCTGGAAATACTCTCCTTTGAGAATGTGAAACCAGTGATTTTTTGTATTTCAGCCTTAGAATATATCAGTTTATAGCCCCATTTAAAGCCAGCAGTGGACTGAGGTCAAGGTAAATGAAGGTGAAAGCAGACTCTAATGAAGCTCAGCCCCGGGGGTAAACACCATGCTGAGCTTGGTGACAGTTGATAAGGAAGTGTGATCTGGTGCCTCTGAATGCTCACTGAACATTTATTTAACACCTGCTGGAAAGCCAAAGCAATGGCAACAAATAAATCAGTGAGATAAAGAAAGCAATCACGATCATTTTCAATCGTGATTTTAAGATGCCATTTAATCAAAAAATAATGCCTAAAACGACTGTATGTTTATTGATCATGCTTAACTCCAGCTATCCCTGCCAGGATTTTTATGCCGATACTAAAGTTCACGAAGCCCATGGGCCTCAACCCATGGGCTCAACTACTTACTACAAAAGCATTCTCACTGCTAACGGTAATTATCAGCCTCTCTGAATGGGTTCTCTGAGTGGGATTTGACAGATCAATGTCTTCCAGTTCTGCCAGAGCTGGGAAATGGGTGTCGGCGTTGCCTTTGGCTTATCGATCAGTACACATGCACACAATGACGTCAGCAGGCATTCACACTGACAAGCACATAAAGGGCCAACAAGGGTAGCTTACAGAAACGAGCGTACAGTAATTGGACCACGAGGAGGGATCAATACAACATCCCTATGTGTTTCACTGGGGGAAAGAATGACATTGCTAACAGTTGTTTCCTTTCATTACACAGTATCTAAAGAGTCACCTTGTGCACTGCGAAAGGGACTGATGGTGGACTTAATTCTGATCTGCTTACATTTTGCATAACATGCAGCCCTGCAATAAATCCTTGTATCGACACTTCTGTGAAACGGCTTCTACGAAAACTAAGCATTATAACCATCATGAAAGCAGAATTTATTGCAGGACTTGGTGCATTCGTTTTAGTAACTGTACCCATGTAAATTGTGCAATGCAAAGGTTTGCAACTGAGATAAAATAAAAGAGTACCTGAATATTACTGACATGTTTCGGCCACATAATATTGCCTCTGTAGTGCAGCGGTGATCACACCTGTGTACTTTAAGCATCAAGGCACTCTCTCATGCCACCATGCCGTTCTGCCTATCAGGACGTCTAACACTCTCAGACTGGTGTGCCTTCACGGTGGCCACCGCTCGACATTAAAGTAAACGGTTGGAAACAAAACCTCTCCACTCTGCCAAACACTTGCCAGTGTTGGAGCACTTAGGATCACAAGTTAATCTGCGTTACATCAATATAAGATCTTAATACTGAAGACATCATGACAACACAAAACCAGACACTGAGGTTAGTTGATGGATTCTAACCCAGAGCATCTTGAGAATGACAAGCAATATCCAACAATATAAACATTGTTGTGTTTTCAAATGTTCTATTATAAAAGTTCATGATTCATTCAATTGATGCATACAAACTTAAAAGACCACTAATGGGTTTAAAGCCACCACAATTAGATTATTGAAGATTTTTCAGAAAGGCCTCTCGACTTGCCAAGAATGCTGTTACACTAATGAAAGTGGACTTTGAAAGACATTTTGGAAAGATCCATTTCCCTGGAAGAAAAAATTAAAATCCAGTGGCTCCCTAGGCATATTTCTTTGTGTTCCAAAACATAAAAATACGGTAAAATCTATATAGAAAATTCAGCAAACTGAATCCTGTAAATGTCCCTTTACAACCAGAGCTCATCTTCCCTTACATCCTTTAAATCAGTGGTTCCCAACCTGGGGGGCGCCAAAGATCGCAGGGGGGGGCACCAGGCCTCAGATTTTTTTACATATAATTGTAACTCAATACATGATTGTCACTAAAAGCCTTGTCTCTTCATTACAATAAAATATAAAAAATAATTGATTAATTCATTTGAATAAAAATTCAAGTTAGTAGCTATTAAAGGCATACAAATACAAACATTTATAATTTTTTCTTTGATAGAAATGTTTCTTCTGCCCGTAAAGTGTCCAAACCGGGCTTGTCTGGATAAGCGCATTTTTAAAGCATAGTCATTGTCCATGCCGGTTTCAGTTGGATTATTTGTCACAGTTGCTCCGATCAGATCGGTCTCCTCCATTTCGATTATTTACGACTTTTGAATCCACATAAACACATCGGCAAAATCCGGCTTACTTTGAGCATGTGTTTTAAACAGTGCCGTCCTTTAATTCCTTCATACAGCGGGAATCCAAATGAATTAATCCTGAGTCCAATAACCATCAAAGTCACTCCAACAGTGCTCCTTAATTACGCTTTCATCCTCCTTTAACAAAATACTTCACATTCACCCAGTTTGTGACAGTAGTTGTAGCATTTTTAGCTACATTTGTAGCAACTTCCCACAGGAGTCATTTGGTTGTCTCTTGGGAAAGAAGGTTGGGAACCCCTTCTCTAGATGATAGGAACGAGGTTTGAAACTTCCTTTATAACCTCCTTTAGCTTAGGAACCACTGGACCTTCCTTTATGAAAGGAGAGGAGAAAATGCTGCCCCACCACGCCTTTCGGCCGCAGCATTATGACCGAGAAATGATATCATGAAAGTTACGGTGCTTATTAAGCTTTTTAAAAACGTATGTGGTAAGTTGCAAAGTGTTTTGTTTTGAACGTTCATCAGTATTATAATCAAAAAGAGAAATATGAACGTTAGTTTTTACTGAAATGATCAACCACTGCTTTAAATCACACTACATGTCCGCTTAACGCCTGAGTTGATACAGACCACTCTCATATGTGTATGTTAAATATGTAGCTGGTCAGCTTAGCTTAGAATAAGACTGGAAACAAAGAAAATAACTAGCCTGAGAGCGGGACTCCACTGCTCCTGCATGCATAATACCCTGATCAGAAAGAAGAATCCATGCAAGGCCCCAGGGACCGTGATTCACATCTAATGAAACCCTACGGGCCGGCAGCCAGCAGCTGTCTGAAGTTACCTAGATACAACACACGCCAGGCCCCTTGAGCCATGGGACCATCTCTAATTACAGACAATGACAGAAAAAGAGAGTCAGCAAAAAGGAAAGAGATGAAGATGGAGGGAAGAAAGACAAATGGGAGCCCCAACTGTTCTGTGTGCTGCTGCCATTTCTCCACCAAAGGAAATCCTGTAAATATGAAACTGAGAAACCTGTGCACACTTCATTCAACACTGCTGTACTTCGAACCCTGACCCTAAACGTCTATATAACAGATAGACGAAAAGCCTTAGCCTATCAATGTGGAATTAGAACAGTATATTTCCAGTTGAGAACAAACGTTACAGTCAACAGTTGAACAAAGCTTACCCTTCCCAAGATGTGTTTAGTCAGCGGAGACAAGGATAACTTGTCAAGCATGCCCAAGGGAATGAAGATCATGAGCTCAGAGTTGATGTACGGCAAGTGAGAGCGAAAGATTTGAATGACTTCTGAAGCGCTGACATGTACAGCGGTGTGCAGCGTTTGGCGACTGCTGTGCGAGTGTGTGCCGCTGAGTCACATCACGCTCGCTGAACACATCAACTGTCCCACATGGAGTCATAGGGAAAACTCTTCAGCCGGCAAATTGGAACCGCTATGACCAAAACAGTCACGCACGGGTCAGGCAATCACTGGCAGAGGGCAATACACGCAAACACACTTTCACACTTGTACATAACTTCCAAGTAGCAGATAAGATGGACGTCCAACACACACTCATCATTATACACAAGTGGTTTCATTTGCTTTGGGTTAAGCGATTCAGGAAATATTGATTCACTTTCTGTGACATAACAAATACCCGTGCTACTCTGACAGACAGGCTCAGAATTTTAACAAATTGTTTGAGTAGCTCAGTGAGAGACGATCATCTGCTTTGGCGTCACATGTTTATCACCACTGTTCATCCCTACAGGAGGGAGGGAACGAACCACAATGCACACAATAACCCCCATGGGGGAGATTGCTTGTGTCCACTTGATCCCCCCGACTCACTTTGTGATGATTGCTTCTCTCAGTAAGGAGATTTAAATCTGCTTCTGCCTTTCAAACAATCCAGGATTTAGAGGAGAAGAATGCACGAACATGAAACATGGTGAGAAACAGTTCAAATGTGTTGGGGGCTTTCCTATTCATCTCTGCCTTTTCTCATGTGATTACTGGATAATCCGACTCTTTACGAGGACGCTGTGGAGTTTTTCGCCACTATCGATTTTACGAGTGGCTATATGATGGTTTGCTGCATCCCACATATGGACACTCATCCACCAAATACATAATCCTGCAGCCTCTTTTGTCAATATTTCTCAATCAACAGCAAGGGCAGTAAAGCACAAACAGAGAAACAAACCAAACAAGCCAGTAATGAAGAAAACAGATAGCTAAAAAACATGCATCTAAACAAAGCATAATATGCGAACATTTTATTTATTTTTTAGGACATGCAATCAACATGCTTTTCAGGCTTAAGATGGAGAGTAACACTAAATGAATATGAACATGACTGTTATAGAAAGACATCATAACAGGACATATTTAAACCTTTTATACAATTCTTGGAACAGGAAATAAATTACTTTGGATGAACTCGTCAAAAGCATTTATTGCTTAACCTCAAGGGATCAGAAGTTAAGAGATTTCTGAAAACCTGCCCTACATTGTGTGTCATGACAATAGATTACATCATGCTCATCAAAGCATATAAATCAGTTTTTAGATAAAGGATTTAGCTGCATGACCTGACTTTCACAGAACTGTATCTGCACGTGGAACAGAAAGGCGACCCTGCAGATAGTCTTTCACCTGAGAGCATCAATGCTTTTATGCAGGACTAAAAAGGCAGAAATTCCCACTTGCATCCATGATTAAAAGCTGTACTTATAGGAGTGCATTTCTGTCAGTATAGGCCCCGTGTTAACTACCTCACAGACATTGTGACTGGATGTCACAGACAAAACTGCACACAGCAAAGAATCCACAAACGAAGAAAAAAGCACTCTGAGCGGCAAGAACAATGTCAAAGCTTTTTAAAAAACAACAGCAATTTAGTAACTAATAGTACAAGCTCTGGCTAAAGTAGTAAACTCGGATTTACGCAGACACAAGAACAGGTTGAGTGTTGTTTGTTTTTTACCTTCGGCTTCTTAGACATGCTCGTTCTCCCACAAAGCCTGGGACACCTGTGTCGCCTCTCTCCGTTCCACAGCGACTGTAATGAATTATGCAAATCCCCTGGTTTTTGCTCAGAGTACCATGACCCAGGGGTGCAAGCAGCTGACGCCTGGCATACAAAAAAAACAAACTGCTCTGCCTCAGTCAAAACGGTATAACACTGACTCCTTGCTCTAAAACACAACCGGTGTCACATGGTGTCACATTTCCAGAGGGAAATAAATGAGATGTGGTCATCTTCAAGAGCTCTTCCAACAGCAAGTGTCATGCCTCATGTGTAGTGAAGAGTGTAGGAAGGATAACACACAAACACACACGTACCGACAGAACACACAATCAAGTGTTTAAGCTGTGCGGTGTCATGGCTAGTGTTTCCTTCAGCTGGCCGGGCATTAAGCTTTAATTTGATAGCGTGACATCTGTTGCACGGTCAACCCAACTACACGGCGCCGTAGGAAGCAGACAGAAACACACAGCAGCCTTAAAACTCCGGAAACACTCTGTCAACAGATACTGTTTGTGAAAGTTTTACGGATGTGATGCTGAGCTGCCCGGCTGCAGTGGCAGAGCTGACCGCTGTAGTAAAACATGTGACCTATTGCAGTCGTACATGTGTGGCCAGACAGACAGTCGGGCTGTAACAGCACCATCTGGAGTCCTAATCCGCCGGCACTGCCCACCACTGTGATTATGAATGTGGCCCTCAAAGTCATTAGGCTTATTGGAAGGGGAGGCAGATACCTGGGATCAGTGCACTGCGGAGGAGCAACAGCTGCATCGCAAAAAAGTGCATTTTCTGCAAATATATAGGTGAATTAACTAACATTACACACAGGTGTGGTATGCAAGCTGATGCAGAGAAGGGAGGTTTGAACATATGACAAAAGATATAGTTACAAAAGTCCACTCCACCTTAAGATAAAATTGTGCTTAATGGGTGTCTCCTTTCAATCAAACACACTAATAGGGATCTCTCAATCTAAAAACAGAAAAGCAGGAGTTTTGTGGGGCCATTGCAATCATTGTAGTCAAATTCTGCCTTATTGTTCCGGAGGTTTTACAGGGAGAGAAAATATACGCTTACTTCTCATCCTCTCAAACAAACTGACGGTGGTTAAAACTGGTAAAATCACTGAATGAAACCGTTGTGTCAAAAATCTAAATGTCTCCAATGCTATTCAACTGCTGCTAACGTTAGCTCAGTCCTGATAACTGAAGATCCAGATGTCACCCAGTTAAAAATATATAGTCAAAATAAAACAACCATGATCTATAAAGTGTATGCAAAGTCATAACTACTGCCAACACTGATGCATTTATGAAACAGATTGTTTACTTCGATTAAAATGATAGATTCTTGTTGGAAACATTTGGTACAAAACAAACCGCTTCTGAGACTAGCTCAACTATACTGTATCTGCTAGTAAGCTAGATGATTATTAATTTGGAATGAGAGGCAGCACCGTGGCTTCTTCACCAGACACGGAGGATACTTTGAGGTGCTCATCTTTCCAGCTCTGTGCATGGAGGAATGATAGGTTCATGGTGAGGACAGAGCGTTGTGCTGCAGAGAGCAGCAGCGTGACATATGGGTGGGTTGAGCAAAAGTGGAGCAGTGTTTCCCTGCGGAGCAAAACACATATGTAGATCCCCTATTCATGCACATGTGCACACGTACCATATACTGGACCAAAAAACAAATTTACCACAACACGAATGCCTGTTTAGGAGAGGAGAACATATGGAGGAGGATCACGCCTCGGGTTCTTCACACCATGACTGTGTCACTTGCACCTGACAGTACAGTAATTCCACCAAGAGAGGTTAGTGAGGGCTGAGCGGCCGGGGACAACAGAATCCAGAGGGAGAACATGATTTTAAAGTGTACAAACAGAAAGCTGGTCGATTCTGGAGTCCCATCACATCCTCTCCTCCCTGCCCCACCCCCTTTTCCCCAAGTAGCTGATTTCATCCTCGCAAAGCCACTCTCACTGTAATCTCCCCTGATCCGTCTGCATTGGCAAAGACTCAAATATCAAACTCACACATGTTAAAAGAAACCTGGGACAACATGGCGGAAAATACAAGTTTACCTGCTGTTATTATAAGAAGAAAGAGTTGCATACTTTTTATATACGGCCAACAAAACATCCGGTGGCAGAATTATAACCAGATTTGATAAAGTGGGCACGTAGTAGCTTTTAGTTATATAATACCTAAATCTCTAAGCCTCTCTTTGGAATCAGAGGAGCATCAGAGACCCATGGGAATATACTCTAATAGCCTCTACATAATCTGTTAAACTGGAAAATCTTATCAATTGTGATTCCCAAAATGCTACATTGCTTGTTGTTTTGAAAGGAGTACAGCATAGATAGAACAAGCCACATGAAGGAGAAGTAGCTCAAAGAGTAAAACTGCACCAACACACCTCACTTACCCACGAGACATTTTTATTCTTGGTTTGTTTGCTCATGGCAACGAGAGCAGGCCGGTAACGGGAGGAGCCTCCTCCTCAGCAGATTTCAGCCCCGCAGCCTGTTGTGTGCGCAGGTGTGAGCGGGATCAGGGGTGAGGGCCGGGGGTACGTCGCGCTCAGCCATAGGTCATCATCTGCCACGCAAACCGGCAAACCAAAAGCGCCTGCTCTGACTGCACCCAGCATCTGTCAGCGGGACGACCACAAAGTCCTCTTCACGTGGAAAAAGTAAAGTCCGTCAAAAAGTCTCTTCCTCCCGACAGCACACAGTGACCTGATGGACTGATTATGTATTCATGCCGAGTATGAATATGAAACATCCCAGCAGGTTTAACCCCGCCCTGCTGAGCCTCAGCGCGCGCCCAATCGCCGTGCATATCTTTGTGGCCGGCTCCCGAGGGTGAGCTTATAGAAGCATTAGGATGAACATGTGGAGAACAAGGCTCTTAGCTTACATGCAGGACGTCCAGAATAAAAGAAAACAGGAGGTAAATGAGGGAAACTACAAGGAATTGACCTCGTCTTCATCTTCTGTTGGCGCATCCCCCACTCATTATCCTCCTCTCTTTTTTGTTTGATCTATTGTCCTGTCCTCTCCACCTCTCACTTTCCTCTACACTGTTCCCTCCTTCCTTTTCTCTGGGGTGTCTGTCCTCAACCAGCTGCTACCTGTTTGTCTTGACACCTCTTTGCTAAGAGACAAGTGCTGTCATAGATAAAAGATGCTGGTTGAGAAGGAGATTCCTTATCGCTTTCATCCATCCGTTTCCACTCAGTAGCAGAATTAGGTCTATTCTATAAAATACTTACTTCCCTCTTCCTCTCACACATCTGATAACTCCTACACCCTAACTCTCCATCTCCCTCTCTCTGGCACCATCAGCCCCTCTCCCCCTGCTTTACACTCATGGCTGTCTGGTTGCACAAGTGGATCTGGATTACTTGAAACAGATCAGGGGAGAGTTTTGAGGCTATGCTTTGGATGTGAGTGGCTGCACTTAAGTGGAACTGAATTACAGAGAAGATACGGATATCCAGATCAGCACTGGCAGAAAAGACACACTGTACTGTACATGAACATCTGGCAGAGTGTATAGGGAAGGAGTGAGTAGATACACATTTAGCTTTATTCAAACCCTTTAAAAATCATTGTAAAAACAATGCTATATAAAGTTCATATTACTACTACAAATGAACAACAATCGGTTATTGTTTGTCGATGATCTCCATTAACTGATTGGTGATTAAAACTATGAAATGTGGGGCATTAAGAATTATTCAGAGTCCATATAAATGTCTTCAAATGCTTATTATGTCTGATTAAAGGTTTTAATCGGACAATATTTGGCATTTTTGCTTGAATTTAGAACAATAAATAATGATAAACTAATAATCCATTGTCAAATATGTTGTTGTACATTTCTATTAATGATGATAACCAAACAAACACATATATAGTTAAAAACCCCAATCGGGTCTACGAGTTCAGGGTTTTAAAGCAGGGCTTTCCGCGGCTCCTGATCCATTTTTAACGTGTGTCGCTCTAATTAATGGTCTGTAGTGTCCATATGGGCCAGCAGCCCTCCTCTGGTACACAGGCTTGTCTGCATGTCTCTAACGTTAATTGGCCTCTCAGAACATCTGCTCCTGTTTTAAGTGATGCTCGCTTTGCCCTCGCTGCCCCTCGCTGTCTGAGGTGCCAGTTTAATGGGCACGAGCTGCCCCTTCATCACTCTAATGATAGCATGATTGTCCATTTTGTTGCAGATTCTTTACCTTCTGTATGTAGTTATTGGAGACATGGTGGAGAATAAAGATTGGGATATGTGAAAAGGAGTTATGGTATCAAATTGAAATAAAATAAACCAGAAACCAAAGAATATACATGAAATAAAAACAGCTCCACCAACCACAGAGAATCCACTACAGACATATTTCACCCTAAGCCATGTGTCGTACTGTAACATAATGCTAATAAATGGAATTAGTGAATAGATCGTGCCAGAAACTGCAAGCCTCACAGAAATGGATGACGGCACTCCAGGCCTTAAAGCAGCTGCTTTCCACTGATAGCAGTGAAGCAGCCAATATGATGTGTTGGAGGAGTGAGACGAGGCTAAAATTAAACATTTACCACAGGGAGCAAATTACTTCACAAGTATGATCTCATTTAGTGGGTTGTTAAAACGCACACTGAGTATGTTCACAATATACATTTTCAGACATTGGCCATGCAGCATGTGTGTGTTTTGTAAAGCTGTGCACTTTGCCTAATTTTCCTCAGGAATGAAAGTCAAATGTTTTAACGAAGTGCATTTTGGATATTTGTTTATATCACTCCATAAATAAATGAAATACTGTCAACAGCCATAAAGGAAAAACCAAGTTTCCAATTTTTTTTAAATGTTCACAGATTTCACAGCTTATGGTTTAGGCGCACAAAGTTAACAAGGTAAGGGAAAAGGTGGGTATGTTTGACAATTTTACTATCAATACACGACAAATAATGGATTTGTAGGCAGTCAAACAAGCGGAAAGATCATCCATAGTCATATTTGAAAATGGTTGAAAAAATGGCTGCGTCTCGTCCCCCCCCCCATGACTTCCCAGTTTCCAGACAAGTGAGGATTTTAAAGCTGAGACTGCCAGTTGTAACTGAACCGTAGTCGGTGCACACATATTCAGCACACACTGACATCAGTGTTTCCAGGCTGCAGTGAAGCTATACTCTACATATGCCCTCACAGATATAGATCACACTTTCCAGTCCACAGTGAGGTGAAAGATGATGTAAAAGCAGCAAAAGTCCACCTAAATCCGAGACATTCCTTAGGGCTTCTGTGGCCAATTAGCTGCTCTGTTTCCGGACATTTCCGTACTTTCTGGAAAAGTGGAAGAACGCACTGCTGCTGCCAAGGAAACCCTGCTCCAGTCTTCTCTGCGCAGGCCCGACAGTCCTCCCTGGGCGTGCTTCCCAACGCCTGGAAAACTGGGAATTCCAGGTCTCACTTTCGCCAAGGGAGATTACCTCACCACGAGCACAAGCTCAGTATTTTCTTGGGTTGATTACAATCTTCTGTGTCTTTTCAAACTTGTTTTCATTGTTAATGGTAGCTATAGAACTTCCAGTTTGTATTGATTCTATTTTTCAATGTACAGCCTGGCAGTTAGCAAGGCTGTAGACTTATTCGTCATTTCTATACTGCGGCAGAACATTGAGATAATATAAGGCAATACATGGCTAAAAAGTGAAACAATGAGAATAAGAAGATCGTAAAAACACATTTAAAAGCCATCTGCAAAATATGACTGATGCTAGGATATGTATGCTACTGTACCATGTGCCACCAAAAAACAGACTTTTGTAAATAATAAACGTTGTTTGTATTCAGTGCTAACATCACTGGCTCTACTGCAGCATTATGGCAAGCAGAAAAAGCCTAGAAAACCAACAGGAGCATTGGTTAAGGCCTGCTGTCTCCAATTAGTAGAGTTTCCGTGAGGGGTGTCTGGGACTGGCCACTCAGTCTCTCAGATGGAGTCCCATCCGGCCGGGTCTCCTGCTCCACATTCCATCCAGAGCGGAATTACGTTCCGCCCCATTTCAGACGTAAAACTGTGGTTTGGTGCTACATATTGGAAACATGTGAGAGCTGTGTCAGAGAAAGAGTGGCGTGGCACGGCAGCCGGGGTCCTCTCAAGGTCAGCACCGAGTACAGTTACCGGACTATCATCTGCGAGTCTGGTTTAAACAGTCATCATATTCATTTCAACTTGACCACAGAAATTAAGCACAAACACATGTTGCCAGTGACACTCCACCACACTGAAGGGTTCACGCGAACACCTTACAAATGGGGCTTAGCGAGTGTATCAACAGCTGGTCCTACATTAATCCACTCATCAGTTAAATTAAAGCTTACTCACTTGTAGAGTCAGCCTACTGCAGCCTGCAAATCCAGATTGTGTAACCCAACCACAGCAGTCTGCACAGGACCACTACAGGTGTTCCTTCTCTGTAATAGCTGGGATAAAGTTGGCGTCCCAAGCTGGACACTTCCAAAGTCCACATTTCTAGACAGGATACGTCACAATGGGCCAAGAAGTCTGGGTCCCTTTTCAATGTCAGATCAAAAAGAAAGAAAAGAAAGAAAGCAGCCCTTTTTTTGGCTGAATTTTAGATCACACACTGGTGTATGACTTACAGCCCTTGGTATTACATAATGCATCAAGAGGCCTTCCAGAATTCAAGGGATCCTTTCTACCTCCAAGAAAGAGCAATTTTTGGGGGTAAAAACAATAGCATGGTTCTAATGAAACATGGTTACCATTGCATGTATCATATATGTAATGTGTATTTGTAAAGCGCTTTGAGCATCTGGAAAAGCGCTATAATAAATGTAAGGAATTATTATTTATTATTATTATGGTTAAAAGGGGTAGTAGCATGGGCTAAGGCAGAACCCATGACATTTCAGAGCAGATCTGAATCAATACATGCATTATTCTTCACTTAAGAAGACAGCATATACGGTTATCTGTGCAATAGGCAGAGATGATTGGAAATTCCTGCAGGATGGGAGTCTATTTCACTGTTTATCACGTGACTGGGACGGGACAGAAAATAATTGAATAAATCGAGAGACCAATCAGATATACCACATTCTGCAGTTATTGACTATTATATTGCTCCAACACACACTGTTTCTCAAATTAAATACACCAGCAGTTCTGCCCGCAGAAGTGGGAAGTTCAAATACACACACATTTGCATGTTTGTAAATGGAACCGGATTCATAAACGCTTTGTAAAAATGAATAGATATATAAATTAGGGCTGTCAAACGATTACAATTTTTAAATCAGATTAATCACAGCTTAAAAATTAATTAATCATGATTAATCACCATTCGAACTATGTCCAAAATATGCCATTTATTTATGTATATTGTTGTGGGAATGGAAAGATAAATGAAAGCAGGCGGATAT
The DNA here is from genome assembly GCF_902827115.2 of Pseudochaenichthys georgianus. Taxonomy (NCBI): domain Eukaryota; kingdom Metazoa; phylum Chordata; class Actinopteri; order Perciformes; family Channichthyidae; genus Pseudochaenichthys; species Pseudochaenichthys georgianus. Next base: position 17,333,384 of record NC_047522.1, on the reverse strand, counting down.
ATCCATTTAACATACAGATCCATGTTTATTATAACATTTGTCTGCATGTCAAAATGAAAGACAACCCACACACCTATCAATCATCAAACCGTGGGGTCTTAATTCATAACGTGTTGATTTCTATCAACGGGGGATACTTCAGGAAAGTCGACAGAGGGGGGGGGCGCGCTAGTGGAGTACTTCGTGACCACAGAGTGTGAACGTTGTGATCAGCTGTTTTAGCGCAGTTCTCCAGTGATGGGGGGAGTCTCCCTCCGCAGCCGGTTGGCGTAGTTTTGGCACAATTCCGTTGTACAGACCGACGTTACCAGCAGCCCTGTCTGTGCCACGGAGACCGACTCTGTCGTCCGGTGATCTAACCGCCTTCTGGAAAAGCTTCACAAGTACGTCGGTGCGCAAATGCGCTTTGTGACACAAGTGATGGTACGCATTTCAGATTACGCACATAACCTGCGTACCAGTTATGTGCACCCCTGTACCAGAGCCATATTATTACTCTGCCCTGTACTACAGCAAGGCCCTTTCTCATTTCTCGAACTCCCCTCCTCGACTCCCCTCCTCGACGCCTATCCTCGATACTTAGTCCCGCCCACAGGAGATGCGAGCGGAGGAGCCGAGGAGGGGAACCGAGGAGAGAGGAGGGGAAGCAGCAGGCGGTTAGAGAAATGAGAACTCCTCTCCTCTGTGCGGTCATTTTAAAGAGACGTCCATTAATGATGACAGGAGGCACAGCAGCCCTCTGTCTGATGGACAGATGTGTTCATGACGACTTATATATTTACTTTGATTCATTCACAGTGCGGTATAATGAGACAATAATGGCTACAGATGCGGACACACACACACATATATATATATGTATATATTTATATAAATATATACAATTTCAGAATCAAGCAGAGCACTCTCATAATAACGTAACACTATCAGAGACTGGATATATCCCCCCCCCCCCCTCTCTGTTCGCTACAATGTGGAAAATAAATTACGGGCCAAAAGTTTTATTTACAAGTATTAAAAGTAAGCAGAGGACACCAAACCAACTGACACTTGTCTGTCCGCTGCATCTATGCACACACTGTACCACACACACCTACACCACACACATGCATATACAGCTCCTAAAACAGGCTACAGCCGTGGTGTATTTTATTGTGAAGCACTAAATGGTTTTAGAAAAATATCGACTCTTTGTTTGTAGATATCTACTAAACTAAAGCAAAAAGAGTAGGCCTGTTCTACTGAGTGATATATATTATACACACTGCTTTGCTTTCTGCACGGACCTCACAGCTGTTCTCACTGTAAACATCGCGTCGCGATGAAAGCAGTTAATAAAATAATATCCAGGGGATGCATGCAGAGCTGTCATTGGCTGAGATAAGTCCGGCCGTGCGTCACGAGTCTTTGAAACATCTCTGTTGCCGGAAACGCATCCATGAAGCAACCGTGGAGGACCCATCAGTGTATCCTCGGTTATAGCTCCTCCAGAGAGCCTCCTCGACGCTCGATCCTCGGTCCTCGAAGTGCATTTAGAGAAATGAGATGTCCTTCAACATGGCGCGCTGAAATTCATTTCCGGGTCACTACCGGAGGACCGAGGCGTCGAGGAGGGGGATTTGATAAAATGAGAAAGGGCCCAAGAGTATTCTCCGTCGGGACTTCCTGCAACAACACCACGCCGTTATCAAAGATGTTCTATTGAGAAGACGATCACTACGTGACAAAAGTTTTCAAAACCGTGGCTACTGAAATCAATCTTACTAACTGCTGTCTGTGCAATTTACTCCGCGCGAGTTGGCAGACTTTATTTTGCTTACTTTAACATCATTTTTCATGGTGGGGCTAAGCCATTTCTTGGTATGGGTGTAGCCTACCCCAGCGCTGCCACTGGTGGCACGTATGGGGCGGGCCATTCTGCACATGCGTTAAATGCGTTAAATATTTTAACGCAATTAATTCAAAAAATGTATTGCCGCCGTTAACGAGATAATTTTGACAGCACTAAAATAAATACATAGTTGTAGATCGATAAATAGCTGCGTAAAACACCATAGAAACTGCACAGTGATGACTGCTTACATGTGAGCTGTAATACCATGTAATTATGTCACATTAGAGGAGTATGTCCTCACATTAATCACACATATCCTACTCTATTGCCATATCACTGTTTTGGTCAATCCAAGGATCCCATGGCTAACTGATCTCTGAACATTTGATCTAATGGGCTTCTGTCTTTGATATGGGAATGAGATCATAACTCATTTCAGACCGTAAAATAAAAAAAGAACACCTCGTAAAAACTTTATATCTGAGCCTTAAGGGTCTTAAAGAATTAAAGCTCACTCTCTGCATGAAAAATACGTGTTTATGCATATGTGTGTGTGTGTGTGTGTGTACATACGTGTGTGTATGTGTGAGTACAAGTGAAATATGGCCATCTAGTGGTAGAACTGAAATATGGAGGACTATCTTTATCTGCAGTACTGGATGTATCGAGTGTATGGGATACAAATAAATGAAAACAAAGATGTTTACGTACAAAAAATGTTCTCTATTAGTAAACACTAAACAGTGTAAAGAGAAATGCTTAAACCACATTTATTTTTGTCCTTATTGCTTTAAACAAGGGAGTCTACAGAAATCAACCACAGCTGAATGACAGATAAAAAACAAAGGACAGTACTGAAAACTATGCAATGCATGCATCATCAAATGTAGACACATTGTCTTCACTCTGCATTTCATTATGTCAAACAGCCACAGTGATCCTTTCCTCATAATAATACACAGCTTTGAATTCCAAACAGCAAAGCCCAATAAAGTGGAGCATGTGCCTGCAGTGTGAACCCTCTAAAGTCAACGACATTACAACCTCAGCTGTGTCCCAGAATAAATATGATATAAAAGATTGATCGTGTCTGGCGGCGCAAACGGAGCTCTGCACAAAACTGTGGGGCCAGTGCAGCTGAAATATTTCATCTAAATCCTGCAGCAGTCAGGACTGGTTCAGGATAGAGAGCGGGGGGGGGATCAACATCGAGGGGGGACGCTGGCAGGCGGCCACTGATCCCTTCAGTCTGGGGCTTTGAAGCAACACTGTACATTTTCAGTGAAGTTGTGCATGCATTGAAACCCCAGCACGGAGCAATTCATCACGAGCCAATCATAATAAAGAGCTTTAGGCACATTAGTGTACGCATACTTCTGTCTCAATGTCTCTCACACACTCCATATCCAATCACTGTTTCTCCTGGGTACGAGGTGCCACACAGTGATGGGAGTTGGCACTAGGAAAACAACAACATGATTTTCTGTGATGAATCAGCCTGTAACTCACATATGGAAGCTGTGCTCTCCGGCGATGGCCCAGCCCACAGCACGGCATGAAGGGGACCAGGGCGGGGGGGAGCGGACGGCCGTCTCACAGACTCCCTGTCAGGCAGCGGCATCCGCTCAGCCTCGCTCCATGCCGGCACCCTTCACCCAGAGGGGTGTTGCAGACCACCAAAAGATGCAGAGGAGATGACAAGGTCGGAGGTGTGAGCAGAGGACTGACGTATCCACACTAGCCCCCTACCGCTGTCGACCCACCCCCCACGTGTGCGCCAAACCCCCCCCCCCAAAAAAAATCTGAAAGTCTCAGGATTAAAAAAAAAGCCTTCCTTTCTCCTCCCCTTCATCCTCTACCCATCTCCAGACTGTTGCAGTGAGGTGCAGTGTTTACCCCACCCCAAATTGTGTGCCGGCTCCAGCAGATCCTCTGGACTGACAAATCCTCTGCAGTGCTGCTGCGCTGTGGCAGAGAGTGGTACAGTGGCAGGCTGGCACACAGGTTGAGCTGCTGGTGGATTAAGACACACACATACACAAGTTCCTTCTCAGTACGGGAAGGAGGTGGAGTTCTTCCAAGTGTCCTTTATTGACCGCTGTCCCTTGCTTCCCAATGGAGGATGCCAACTCTTTATACCCCGCCTCCTTTCATCCAGTCTGCTTTAAAAGATTCACACACACACAAACTCTGGCTTTCTTCTTGACTTATTGCCTCCCTTTTTTTTCTCCGGTTTTATTGCCTTATCTTTTCCCTCTGTGTCGTGCAGTACTCATTAGCACTGCGTTATTCTTCATATTTCCTCTGTTTTAAGGCTGAGACGGCTACTGATTGCCGAAGGGACTGCGCTGTGCTTTCATGTTACATTGAGAAAGTGTGTGTGTGTGTGTGTGTGTTATCAGCAGCTCAACTCCGCCTGTGGTCCTGTGGTGCAGAGGGAAGAAAGTTCGGTCCAGCCGAGTGTGAAAGCGGGTCTGGCGTGATTGATTCGTCCATTGTTCCCGTCACACACCTTCACTCCACCCGTGCCCTTCCCGCTGCGTTCAGGTGATTGAGCCCTGACTGACTGCTGCGTCGTAAATGCTGTCTCAGCTAAAAGACAAGTGCATATATTCTCTCTCACTGCCTCAGTGTCCAATGAAAGGCACATGTGGAGGGAAGCTGCAGAGGTGATATACACGCATCACCACTGTTTTTTATAAACTCATCTGGCAACAAGGGCACACAGCAAGAGGGGCGGGATGAATTTAAATGTTTAACAACGCTCTTTAGCTTCGAGTGTCTTTCCTGCAATACTAGCAAATAAATAATACATTGAAGACATATTTAAATTATGTGGATTTCTCTCAAGTTAAATCAGGTTAGGGTTAGTGTACAAGCACCATCGAGAGCCTATTGACATACTGCATCACAGTGTGGTACGCCAGCTGCACTGAGGCCGACGGGATGAGGCTCCAGAGAGTTGTAAAAGCAGCACAGAGGATCCTCGGCTGCCCTCTCCCCTCCCTGATGGACTTTACACCTCCCGCTGCCTCAGAAGAGCCACACACATTGTTAAGGACAGTTCACACCCTGGCTTTCACCTGTTCAACCTGCTGCCCTCCGGCAGGCGCGACAGGTGTATCAAATCCAAAACAAACAGACTCAAAGACAGTTTTTTCCCCCAAGAGCCATCATTGCTCTTAACACCTGAAAGTCATACCTCTTAATCATCCTGCATGTGAAATAAATGTGACTCTGTATACCATTATTATTATAATAAATACATACTATTATTATTTATTATAGATTTTATTTGTATACCCCTGGAAATAATTACTGCACTTTATTCCTTATTCCTAAGTATGTATGCTGCGTGTATTTGTCGTCTTATGTTGTGATGTGTTTTGTTTTGATGGCACCCTTGAAAGGGAGAAGCATTTATTATCTCACTGTACATGTATAATGACATTAAACGATTCGATTCTATTCTGCCCCAGCAACAAATAACTAGTTTTACTATTAATTTGCATCGATTACCCTTTGGGTTTAAATAAGCCAAAAGGCAGAATTAAAGTATATTTCTTTGAATGTTAAAGTGTTAAAAAGTGTTAAAAAGTGTTTAAACTGTTTTGTGGCTGTGCAAAATGTGAGAAATGACCTGATGTCACTTGAGTCAGTTGCAGCTGAACTTGAAAATGAGGGGTATACAGTTTAATGAAGTGAGTTCACCAGACCTCTGTAGCCTATCGTTCAAAAAAGTACAATTGAATGTAGTTCATACAAGAAAGAAATAGCGTGGGCTCTTTGCACATTTTTGGTAATAAAAGAATGCGCTTTCGTGCTGGGAATTAGATAGAAAGATTGAGACACTTATTATGAAGCTACATCCAGAGGCTGGCTAGCTTAGCACAACAGCTAGAAAAAGCTCATCTGAATTTTATCAAAATGAAACTAAATCCTACGACTAGCAACTGTAGAGCACTAACTAAAACTTTATATATGGTTCCTTCATGTGCAGATGGTGTGTATCAGCTCTGTGCTCATCAGTGATAGTATCAGTATAGTAGCAGTAAACATTTCTCCTGCTTTGGTCCGACAGACGCTCAAGCCAACATAAATCTGCCCCCCTCTTTCATCAACATTGAAGCCTCTCTATTCACTGCCAATTATTCACTGGCTGGCATGCGCCTGCGGTGATGGAGAGGCGTCATTGTAAACAGAGACATGTGCACCTCACGGTGAGAAGGAATCCTATCTATCTGTAATCTGTCAGGGCCTGTCTCCCTTCAGGAAGTTATGATCACTGCTGCTGCTGACGCCATAAAAAACACTACAGGACATCATGTCCAAAACTTAATTTCTGCCTTTTTAATTCAGGTTCAATGTCATTACTGGATGCAAACACATTTTCTAAAACAAAAATCCATCTCTCCTTGCCATCGTATCTGTTAGATCAAACCATAATTCAAAAGCAAAGTCATTCTGCATGCAACAGAGAAATGTCTCCATCACTACCGAGGAGACCATGTGAATATATCAAAGAGGCAGCAGACACCTGATGAGAGCAAACTTCAACGGCATGAGAATGAGGTCATAAAATGCATCCATTTTACAGTATGATCAAATTAAAAATATGCACTTTTGAGAATAACTTAGGTTTACTTTCCCAATACACAGATTCTTGAAAATAAAAAAAGTATTAATTGATTGACAGACACAAATCAAAACTGTTCGGAAAATTGATTAACGTTGAAGGTAATTTCCAGCTTCTCAAATGTGAGGATTTCTTATTTTTCTTCATCTTATGTGATAGTAAACTTTGGTTTTTGGGGCTGTATGCTACAAAAAACAAGCCATTTAAAAATGGCATTTTAACAACTAAACAAAAACTATTACCAGCAGCAATTATATGCATTTTATGGCATGGCTTACAAACTCAAAATACTACTTAAAAAAGGTGATAGTTATGACTTCATCCCTCATAGCATGAGCAGAGAGCATTGACCTTGACCACTTAGTGGGCATTGCATCAACACAGTGCCAAATTAATTTAGCCCAGGCTGTAAACAGCAGGGTGGGCAAGCGTGGGGGCTGAGAAACTTGGATTAAGGTCAGTGTGGATGCAAGGCATTCACTGCTGAAGTGTATTTTAGCGAGACATATTTGCCTGCTTTTTAATAGGTTTCTTTAGTAGGCTACTTTGGCACCTTCACTGTAAACCATTAACTAATTTATCTGCATTCAATCAGTCGGCCACTAGATGGCAGTATTGTGCTTTTATGATGGCTGATTGAGCAGTAGTTACCACATTTGAACATTTCCACATTTCCAGAGAACCTTGTTTGCCCTGTTCTGCTTGAAAGCAAGTACCTGCCTCCTGAAAACTGTTCAAACAAAGGCTTCAACTCGTACCATTTAGAATCTGTATGCGACCCTGCTGTAGTTCGTTTATAGCATAACGTTAGCATTTTGCTTCTGGCGACTAGATTTATGATTTGAAAATGATAAAAGTAAGGTAGACATGTGGAGATTATCCGGCTGAACAAAACGTGATCCGTCTCTTAAATGTGTTTCAACCACAGACCTTATTTCGAGCTATTTTCCAAAATCCTATGGAGAAATGGCATTGCGTTTTTGACGAAGGAACCGGAAGGAGTTTACTTCCGAGTTTTAGGACGCGTCACTGCAGTCCTCTATTTAACCCCCGTGCAACAAAGTTAGTTGCCACAAACCACATATGGCTGTCCAGAAATATCTTGGAAAACTATGATATAAGTTGCTCAAAGTTCAGAAAAAGGTCTGCATGATTAATGTTAAACTTTCAGATTTCCAGTGGCAGCTTCCCCATACCACTGCAGTATGGCACTGATATCCGTTACTTAAAATGTTGAGGGTTGCCAGATCGGATAAGTATCAGAGTACACTTTTTGCGTCAACCTCTTTTCTCCATTAAGAAGAGAAAAATAATCTACAGGAAGATGAAAAGGAAAAATGCCCGCAATCAGGGAGCAGACAGACGTTCCCGTTCCTGCCCTGACTGGATGCCTTCCATCATCACATACAGAGAGGGTGAAATGCAACAATGTGCCGTGAAAAAGCTGCTGCAGTGGGAGACATCGACACACACTGTTATACAGAGATGGAGGTGTAGGTGGAGGCGATACAGTGCCTGGTGCAATTATTTACATAAACAGTGCGAGTGTGGGAAGAAGCATGGAGGTTAATTATGACATAATACAGTGCCTCACATGCAAATAACAGTTTGCGTTACTCATGTTTGCTTGTACATAAGGTTGTCTCATAAGGTTATAAGCCCCTAAAATCGCTTTTGGCAGGTGATGTTACAATTAATCAATCCATTTTATAACCTGTCTGTTCTTATTCCGTTTGTTTTTCTTTGCTTCGAAGACTGGTGTCTCTAACTGCATGTCAAATCCAGCTCCAATAGCTCTGAGAGCCAGTTCCTCAGGCATTCGTTTAAAAGGAAGTTGTGGAACATTCATCAACAGCAATCTTACAGCCCATCAGAACAAAAATTATGCTTGCAGAGCCGTGTCTTTTTTTAAACTCACTACTTAGGTCAACTTTGAAGACTTGCTTTGAAGCCGTTCTTCCCTGAGTGTTTAATCCTGCTGCTTTGTTTCTCACTCTCTGCAAAGCACTTTGTTAACTATGCTTTTTAGACAAGTGCTATATAAAGAAAGTGTATTATTATTCTGAGTCGTAGGGGATTGTTTCCCAGGATGCATTAGGCACAAAACAGATGCTGGCAGTCTACAGATGGACAATCAGTCCCATTTACACCTATGGGCAGAACTGTATCTTAGATAATCAGAATCCTCCCGTTTCCAATCTTTATGCTAAGCTAACCCACTAAAGGCCATAGCTTTACATTCAGACAAACATGAGAAAGACATCATCTTTTTATCCAACTCTTGCCAAGAAAGCCAATTAGCGTGTTTCTAAAAAAAAAAAAGGGAAAACTATTCCTTTAACTACTTCCTTCTCCAACTGATACCGAAACATCTGTTTTCCTGCCTCCTGAGAAATGGTTTGACGTAGATGTCTGGACTGTAAAAGGAAATCCGTGCCGAGTGCTAAAACATGATCCTAATCTCAATACTATTTATTAGCAACTGTAGCCTCGCACCATGTGCATGAACAGATGGATGATGCACTACAAATCACTGAATGTTTGCGAGATGATTTCTTTGCTTACACTGCAGTCCACCCCCGCATAAAGGAAAATAAACCATCCACCTGATGCTGACAAATCTATGACAGTTCTGCCCTTCTTTCTTCTCAATGGAGTGCCAGGCTCCAGTTCGACGCTGACCTCGCTACTCCCACGGCTGAGCGGTCCGGTCTGGCCTGGACCTCCACCCTTCCCAGCCTCCTCCATACTCCCCCGGGCTTCAGGCTGCGACCTCATCTCTCATAATTTCTCTTTCAACCTACTCTCCGTCTGCCCTCTGCTCCTCTCGCTCTCTAGCAGCGTGAGTAATTCTGTATTTCAGAAGACGTTTTTATGCAGCCATTTCTATGACGCTCAGGGCAGCAGTGGATCGATTGCACGGTGACCTTGACCACTCTTGGCTGTTCTTAAGACGCCTACAGTAATGTCAGAAAAATAGGGCATTAAAAACAACAGGTCAGACAGGTGGGAGAGCTAAAACAATATAGAACATCCAGTATGTCAAATATTCTTTAGAAAACAGCAGCTTTGACTGTGGTTATTGACAGAAATCGTAAAACATTAAAACTAAACATATGACAAATTGATGAATAGCTAGTAAGTTAACCACACAAAGGCTAGCTTCATACTTTCCCGGCATGGTGTTAGTTTAGAGATCTAAATATTACGTCCTCATACTTCTATGATAAGTGAAAATAATCACAGGCAACTATGATTGAGCACAATGGTGAGGGAAATAAGGTCCATTAAAAACCTGCCGTTATGATAACACAAATGAAAAACACTATTTACATTATTATCCAAACAGAAGAGAAGTTACTGGAAGGTCTGCTATTCCTGGGGCCCTCTTGCAGCAAATATCTAAAAATGGGATTTGTGCCATGCATGCTAGGACCTCACTGACCCGAAACACATTACTCCTCCACACTCACCACATCCCTGTACTGTCTTTTACTTTAATGGGCTTTTATTTCTGTAGGATGTGGAGTTAAGTCGCATAAAAACGCTCACTCTCAGCCTAATTGAGTTTATCTGTGATGACTCAGAATGAAGGGGAACTCCTCATTTGTGGACTGTGGGAATCGGTACGAGCTCCCACGGATGGTAGTAAAAATCAGGCGATTTCTCACCAAGCGGCTCCTGATGGTGATAGCAGCTCATTCAGAACTACTCCACAACCTTGAGACGAAGCACACAGCAGGCCGGGAGGTTCCGTTTTTTTTTGCTCTGATCTCCTCCGGCTTCCCGTGCCAAAGACGATGCGAGCCTCCTCCAAAAAAGGCAGAAACATTTAGGCAGGGGCGCGTATCCTTAACCCGGCCCATCCTGTCGCCTTGCAAGTCTGCTCAACAAATACCAGACACGTCGAGTGTGTACCTCACAGCGTCTGCTTTATAACAGGCCACTGTGTCACTGCTGAGGATGCAGCACAGAGAGCGGCCTCCACTTAACATAGTGTACCCAGCAGTGTTTACAGAGGCCCTTCACTGCAATGCACATCTCATCCCTGATGGATGATGATGACTGGGGCAGGGCTCTTATGCCCATCAGGGATAAACACAAACTGAGACACACACAAGGGTTGCATTCCTGAATGAAGCAACAGGAAATGTTATTACTCACAATGATATTCTTTCATGGCGCACAAAATAATCAGATACATCATGAGATTGGGAAGCAACAGAAGGTATGCGGCCGGATTCAACAGGCAGTATACTCTCATAAGCCATCGAGGTGTCAAAGTTTAAAAAAAGCGAACTGCTATCCTTACCTGGCGGACAAGGCTGTTGGTGGTGGTGTCGGAGGAGGTGCTGCCATCTGAACCTTTAAATCGACCTTTTCTTCGACCTCCTTTGCTTTGAGACTACAGAGAACCAAAAGGGAAAGAGTGAAAGTGTTAAAGAAGAGATACTGATCATTTATGTTTACCTTAGTACAATACTTGCATTCACATGTACATGGAAATTGTCTGTAAAATAAGTTAATACTCAATAGAGAAGTTGCAACCAGATAATATTTGCTTGAAATATAAATTTAAAAAATGTAGGCTTGTCAACTAACAATAAACAAATGGGCTACTATTGGATACTTTTGTAATTTTTTCAGCAGCTATGGCCCCAACAAATTGTTTTCGTGGCATCTTGAATCTGACATTTTTTAAATCTTTAATACTAGTAAACGAAATAGCTTTGGGCTGTGGGCAGATAGACAAAATAAGACACGTAATCCACAGGCGGAACTATTTGATGGCCATTTTGTAGACCAAGCCGTTTATCAGTAGATAAACATCTGTTAATGCAAACTGCTTCAGGCTCTCAGTGTACACATCAGCATGTGAGTGTTGTTTAAACAAAGGTTTGAAAGAAATGTGAAGCTATCTTTTTAGTGTGGACATAGTTGCTAGTTCAATTAGTTAAGTACAGCTTTCAGTGTTTTATTTGAAATATAACATTATGACAGGGATCATAAAACAATGGTAATGATGTGGGTGGTCTCTTATATGCAAGCTGATATGATGAGGGGCTGGAAATGAAATACACTCAGCTCAAGGGTTCATAAGGCATGTGTTGCTAGTAGCAACTGAAAAAGAGGAATTCATTTTAAATCTGCCTTTTATTCCAGCCTGTTCCCCCGGGACATGTTAATCATGCAAATAAAAAGAGACGGTGAAATATTCTGACCGTTTCTCAAGAGCCAGTCATTTAGAACTGGTTGAGCTGCAACAAAGGAGCCTGGAGGAACAGGGAGAGCTTTAAAAAATAAATAAATGCCAATACAGGTTGAATAATGCTCTTAATACTGCAATAGAAAGATAGTGCAAAACTCAATATTTCAAATGTGTTACATGAGGCTTTCTGAAAATCCAGCAGATGTTTTCATTCATTTTCATTTACTATTTATTTTGAAGTTCTGGTGCTTTTTTGTTTTATGCTAGTTTATAAGTTCTAGTACATTTCACATGGAAACATTTTACTACAGTCCATCCTTTACACAATTAGATTTTTAAGTCCATTTTTCTTTCAGTTATTGAAGGGTGATAGTTACGAATTTGAACCATCCAAGTGTACATTTGTTAAAATAAGCTTTACTACAGGAGCTTAAATATAAAAAAATCTGTCAGTACATTGAAACATAGCTAAGCCTGAATGAAACAATATGACACTATGAAAGAATACATACGTGTTTGTTTTAAACTTTGTTGTGTCATACAATTATTTCTCCTTGTAATGTGTGCATTCGAATAAAATGGTTTCACCTTAAATTTAAAAAGTAGGCTTACAATGACAATATAGCAACCTAATATTAAAATGAATATGTGTAGGTTAAAGATGACAACAGATATTAGGCTTAAAATGCAAAGATAATAGCTTCGACGACAATTTTAAATTAAATAAATTACCGTTCAAAGTTCACGAGGTGACGTCCTCGTGGCTCACACAGCGGTACGTGATCAAAGCTTAATTAAGCAGCAACCAATGGGCGCGAGGAAGTGCACAGGTGAGCTGAAATTGACCTGCTAATTTTCGGATGCCAAGCTAACTTCAGACAACTGCAACACGCTTTTAAGTGAAAATGACGATGCCTCTCAAATTAGCATGAACTTACTTGTAACATCGGATGTTCCAGCGAGTCCATGCGGTAGTCCAGAGGTGTTGCTGCTCTTGTTTTGGGAGTGTTGTTGACGACCATTACACCCTTTGAGAAAAGCAAACATTCAACAAAACCTCTCGGCTTGGACAGTGGCCCCAGCTGTGTCCAATATTAAAGATAAACCGCATTTTAAAAATACTGAAATCACTAAGTAGAAAAGGAGGCGCAGCAGCAGTCACCGCCAATCTTCAAGTTTGATACAGGAGGGTGAAAGGAGGAGCCTGTGCGGAAGAGCTTTGAAAAGCACTTTTCCTCCAGTTCAGATGATGGTGATAATGATTTGAATTCTCGGATATTATCGCCTCCCTTCAGCATCACTGATCCTCCTCACCAGTGCCCTCCTACACTGGCTGCTCCATGCAACCTCATCCAACGCCAACACCTTCTCACAACACAAAGGATGCCAATGGATACATTCTTCCAAGCTGAAAATATGCCTTTGTACATTGGAGTCTCAAAAATGAAGAAACATAAAATAATAAAATAGACATATAGCTAGATAAGGACAACAAAGCTGAACCATAATACAAACATTGAACTATTTAGCTTGAAATATAGGTCATACATGTAGGTAATAGGTGAATATCTTTATACATGACTTACAGTATACATTGTGTGGGATAACTATAAAATCACACTTTTGTACAACCAGCAGACTTTATTTTCCAAAATAATCTAAATTTCAATAATCATTAAAAAAAAGCTGCAACCAAAACATATTGGACATTTTTGCTTGATTAGGAAAGTTGAATGACTAATAACAACATAAGTCATTTTTTTATTGATTTAAGTTGAATCTTTGCAGAGAACTTTCATGTCTCACCTGTGCAGGTGTTCAGATGGGTCCTCCACACAGGGAAAGGTACTGCAACCTATTAATGCCTTGCTGTCTGTCATTCAGTCTAATGGGACAAACACGTCTTACATGCTGTGATGCACAGTCCTGTATTCAGTAGTATATCTACTGAAATTAGACTATTCAAACCAAATACTCCAGCTGAAGTAAAACCCCTTCCTCAGAAAACGTTTAACTCTGAAGTTTTGTTATTTATTATCGCCCTCTAGTGGTTTCATGTGCGTTTGCATTTGAAAGGGTCACCACTGATTTCACCCATCAAAGTCATTGTCAGTTAGCCATATGGAAACAGTTGAGTAAAGTCTTCTGTGGCTCTGCAGGGAGCTTTCCAAAGTCAGAAAAGTAAACGCTATGATTACTGTATACTGTAATGTTGACACCTTGGCATGGGCTTAGAGGAAATCTTAGGAAGCTGGTGGCACAAACTGCGGGGAGTTGGAGAGATGTGTGTTTAGCAGGTACATATGGTCTAATGAAATATGCCTCAGAGTTGCATTATGGGACATGTAGGATCCAGTGTTTTTGGGATCGTACTCTTAAAATCAGGATGTCTCAGCTGCGATTTTTACTTTTCAAAAATAATTGTGTATTTGCAACAGCTTCATGAACATGCATAAATCCACACTTTCATGCATTCACACAACCCCACAATTATTGACCTCCGTGCCAAATTACAGACTCCTTGGGCTTTGTTGAGCCTCAATTTTTAAGATTGATGCTTCCCATAATTATTTTACATTCAAGTTTAATACTTTGTAAGTCATGATTGCAAATACTGAAACACCACAGTAACTATGTTGATCTCAGGGGATTTTGTGTGAAAACAATAACAGGTGCAAAGGAGGATTTTCAGTCAGATCCCTTCTTATCAAAGAGAAAACATTTTTATACTTCCTTTTTTTTTCTCTCTCTCTCTCTCTCTCTCTCTCTCTCTCTCTCTCTCTCTCTCTCAGTGTTTCCAATGTTCTGCTGCCCTGACGACCCCGCAGCTGACCTCTGCTTCTGACAGCTCTCTGATGAGCAAGTGAGGATACTCAGCGCTCACACCAACACGGCCCAGATAAAAAGCCCTTCCTTCCTCCATCCTGGCAGCAGTTGCCTTGAAAAGATGCACACATGCCAAAAAATACACACACACATGCACACATGCCAAAAAATACACACACACACACACACACACACACACACACACACACACACACACACACACACACACACACACACACACACACACACACACACACACACACACACACACACACACACACACACACACACACACACACACACACACACACACACACACACACACACACACACACACACACACCTACACCTCAAGCTTTCCTGGAAATGCCAATGGGGCTGGCATTTCCAAAATAACAGCAGAAATGCAATATAAGAGAAAAAGCAGTGGGCTTCCTGCTATTGTCTGAACATTTCTCGGGAACTCACAATAAATGGTGTCAGCTTTTTCTAAATGATCTCTAACACTGTCAACACAACTGACTTTGCACTTTGATAGCTAGCTCGCGTTGGCAAATCAACATAATGCAAATTGTGTAATGAAACTAATCCCCAACACAAATAAAGCGACAGCTATTTGTTCAGATTTGACAGGAAATGATGTTGAGAGCACCAGAATGTAATCACAGCGAGCTGATTAAAAGCAGGAACATCTTCTAGTAAGCTCACTCATTCTACCAATATCACAAATCCAATTCGATGCACAAAGAAGATGATTTACTGTGTTTCATTTATCTCATTGCACTGATGAATCCCTCTCTTCCTCTTCCTCCACCTCCTCCTCCTCCTGCAGGCCCCCCCACTCTGGCCGGTGAAGAGCGTGTGCGCTGTGTGGGCCGCATCGCCCCAGAGCTTCTGTCTTGAACAGCGAGCGTTAGTCATCCATGTTGGTGGATGAAGGGAACAAGGAGCTCAGGTGGGTGGAAGTGCCCTCATATTGGATCATAGAGAGGCCTCAAAAACATAGGAACAATGCCTCTGAGATGAGAAGCTACAAGAGAGCAACATTTCTCTAAGCAGGGCTTCAAAAATAAATGCATTTTACTGCAGCTCATTCCTAACAAAGATAATATAAGAGTTCTCATTTAGCCATAATCTGTAATGATGTAGAGCCTCTCGAATGCAAAATGACATTCTCTACTTGTATTAGGACACCAGGTGCTCATAAATCCCCAATAAGTAGATCAACAAGACTTTGTATGTTGCTTGTGTTTAATCAAATGATTTGATTCTATGAGGCATCGTAGATATTTTACACACAACAGATATGCACAATTGTACCTGAATTTGAGAAATAAGGTCATAATTAAATTTGTTACTATTTACTGTCTGTGACATACAAAAATAAATCAAGTATTAAAAAAAAAGAGAGAATTCCTACAGCTAAAATTTACCATCCAGTGCTGCGACTAAAATATCCTGTAATACTCACTTGACTTGAATACATTTCCAAAAACACTAGAACGTAAGTTAGCATTTGTTTTGGCTCGACCCTGTGTGAAGAGATATACATGGCGACTCCTGTACACTGCTTTTAGAATTTGAGTTTGTGTTCAAACAGAGCGAGGAGCAGAAGGCAGGCCCACCCCATCAGCAGGCCGAGGTTCTGAAGCAGAAACAGGAGGAACGGTCTGTCCGTCTTCACCCGATTCATCTCTGGAAGCTGGAACAAAGACAGAAATGAGGTAATACATAATTATTTGTTAAGAAATGATTGGTTAGAAAGAGGAATGTTTTTAAAGTAAAGGCTGGCATTACTTTAGATTGTTGTTATTGTCATGGTAGTCCGTATATTAATAAACTAAATTAGCACAGACTAAGGCCAATGCTGAATTTAAAGGGGCCCTATGATGCACATTTTCAGTTTCACCTATTGAATGCTTGTATTTTCACGATTAATTGCACTTATTTTAGGTCGTATTGGATAAAAGCGTGAACTAAATGAAATGCAATGTAAGGAATTTGCATGAGGTTTAAGACCAAATGTGGAATATTGATGTGACAAAGATGTGTCGATTTTTTTTGTTGCTCAGAGGGATTCCAGTTCTTGCGTAACAGGAGCAAAGGAAAGGGATCGGTTCAATCAGGAAATGTGGGCCAACATTTTTTCCAATTGTTCTGACTTGAGTGGTTGTTCATGGGAGTATTTCCAGTCAAGACAAATATTTTTCAGCTCACTCCTACACCACATGAATGCAGCACAAAGGCCCTATTTCACAATGAAAATGAAATATAATGCGTGTAGTCACCAGGTTGTGAATCAGTGCTCTAGTTGAGCAGCTGGGGAACATTATAGATCTACACAGTGCAGTAGTGTAGCTCACTTATAGGTTCTAAATAGGCTGATGGCACAGAGGAATAAACCTTATCAGGATCAATTCATTGTTGGTTTTGGTCATTTTATGTACTTATGCCACAATAAAGCTCCTTTACCATTTCCACAAGTGACAAATAGAGGAAAATCCCAGCAGTAACAGCGAAGATCCACTGCTGCACTTCAAAATCGGAGGAAACGAACAGTCCGATGTAGAGGCCCATGAAGGCCGTCAGAGCGCTGAGAAAGTTCATGAGCACAGCAGTCTTCACCGAGAGTCCGGAGCTCAGCAACACAGCAAAGTCCCCTTTGGAGACAGAGAGCAGGAAAGATAAGTCACAGTGTTCCCTGGCATCAGTCCTAAAAAAAGAGGGGTTTGCAAAGTGAGTACCCGTGACCTCTCACCCATCTCGTGCGGGATCTCGTGGCACAGGATGGCCACGGTGGTCGCCATGCCGGTCTCAGCTGAAGAAGAGAAGGCTGCCCCGACAACAAGGCCATCTGCAAAGTTATGAAGGCTGTCTCCCACGATTATCATCACGGCCAGCAGAGGAACCCCCTGTCCTGGGAACACAAAAGGGAGTCTGTGTCATTAAAGCTCATCCTCAGACCGTGACAATGGCTCGGTTATGCCAGGCGACTAATTACTAAGTACATCAGATTTGGCTCATTTAGAGAAACTCACTCTGATGTGAAGGGCTCCTTGTGTTAACGTGTTCCGGAGATACTTCTGAACACTCCAAGTCCTCCACCGGCCCCTGCAGAATACAGAGAAGTAATCGTACAAATTAAATGAAGGAAGATGGATGTTACAAATTTTCAAAAACAGGATATATTTATGAAACAAAATGGTTGGAAAATGGGTCCTTTATCATATGAGTGGCCGTGTCTGAAACATTCTAGTTCAAGTGTGTATTGCACACATCATGAAGTGCTTTCTGAATGATTCAATACTTCTCATTCTCCCGCATCCTACATACTGTTCCTTCACTGCCTCCCACACCACGCTCCATTGCCGGTTATATAAAAGCAACACAGGACAATTGATTTAAATGAAGTATAGTCGGTTTTTAAAATGTAAACATGGATTTATTCTGTCCTCCATATTTGTTTTTTGATGGATTAGTGGCAGCCATTTCACATCCATTTTATCGGATTTTGTGCTGTGTTGTATACTGTATGTGTGCTGTTAGGATCGTGATGTAATTGAAGGTTTTTTTTCAACAGAGCCCTCTAGCAGAACTCCACTGTTTAGAACAAGTGCTTCAGTGCTGTCTTGATGCTTGGTTGGAGGAGTAGTGTGGGAGTAGAGTATCATCAGGGTGCATCGAAATATATTGACTTAATAACTACACAGTGCTACAGCACAGTAAACACAATATTTAACCAATGCATTATCTCCGCTACCATAACTGATTCTTGTTTTTTAGGAGAGAATTTCATGCTATTGTGAACAGTGACAATATTATAATAGAAAAATGGAATATACTTGTGTTCATGAGGAAAGATATACACATAGAAGATTACAAAGGAATGTTATTAAGGCTACAAAATTACTAACTATCACGCAAACAACTAATAATAATAATATTAAGTTATTTTGAATGTTTTATTAATTTTAATATTATTGCTTTCAACTAACCTAATACAGTGTGAAATCAAAAAAATACTCTCCTTTAGCCACTTGCAGTAGTAATATGTAGCTGTTTAACTTCAAGGAACTGCTGTGTCATGTTCCCTGCATCTTTTCCAACAACTAAATAACAGGGATGATGACGGGAATCAGGTTCTTCCTGCCAAGTAAAATATAAAAAAACAAAGCTGTTCAGTGGTGACTCACCAGCTGTATGGTGGAGATGGATTTGCCCCTCTGGGATTGGCCATTGTAGTTGAGCTCTAAGGGAAGGCCACTATGACCCTGCAGACAAAAGAAAGTCATGAGACCACCGTTTCTCAACAATCAGCTCTGCAAAAGTTCAGACTCGACACAAACTTGCTTGTTCATGGAAAACTGTAAAACTTCCACCTCTGGATAGATAAAGAAAATCAACATCGCCTTTCCTTTCACCCCCCATGGTTTGAGTATCTGTTTTTTTACTAAGATAAAAGCTGCAAAACTTACATGGCCTTGAGAAGGAACCAAAAAGGAAAGGATTCTTTCAATGAGGAAAAAGCCATAAATCCCAGCAATAATTCCCAGAATCCTCCACAGATAGTCCTTCCCTTCTGCATAGTGTTCGTCTTCGTGGCTGTGAGTGTCATCATGGAGGCCAAGGATCTCCAGAGGAGACAGAGAGGAAACCATTAGACATGTACTCCTCAGTCAACAGGGTTTCTATACACTCATGGCACTTGTCCTATACCTGTGGTATGAGGTGCAGGAGTGCGTCCCCTGAGAGGGTCCCCACTGCCAGCCCCACAAACAGCTGCAGGATCAGGGTGTAGGTCTCCTGGCAGGAGTTGAAGAAGATCAGGCAGATACCCAACATGGAGCCCAGCGTGATGAGCAGGACGGCAGCCGTGCTGTAGCCATACTCTGCAGGGAGGAGACTGTTTAGAAACATGTTTCCGTTTCTCATTATTAAGGTTGTACTTTTGTAATGATCATAGCCTCGCCTCTGACTAAGGGACATCCCACAGGCCATAAGACTGTTAAACACCTGAACTTTTAAAAGAACATCCATAACATTCATCTGTTTGCAACTTATATATATCAATATTCCAATTACTTGTATAGACTATTCTGCAAAATGTCTATTATATTCCATTTTATTTTATTCACTTGCACTATTATCTGTTTTATTGTGTTGCACTGTTGGAGGAGCCTGCGACCTAAGAATTTCATTGTCATAACTACACTGTAGCTATGTACAAATGACAATATAAGCCTTGAACCTTGAACCTCATACAATGGTTACATGTTTTATATTTCACTTTTATCTGGACCTGTTATGCACAACAAATAAAATATAGGAAAAATCTTAAGACACAAAAGTAGGATCAACAAATACATACAATTCTGGAAGAAAGTAAAGACAATTATGAATATATGTTTATAGTTTATATTAAATGTCAAATGTAAGAATTGGATTTCTAATTCTCATGGTTATTTTTTTCATTCCATATATTTTATTAACAAGATCCTTCATGTTTTAATTTTTATAATATTTAATTAAAGGTGGGGTAGGTAAGTTTCAGAAACCGGCTCGAGTGCACTACAATTTGAAAGTACACAGCCGAAAAGAATCCGCCCCTTCCTTCAGACTTCCTTACAGAGCACCTCCTCCAACACACACATGACGTCAGCAGACTGGTGAAAGTGGCCGCCTGTTGCTGGCGAGTCATTGAAGTACTGCTGCAATGCACGCCCAATGAGGGCACGAGATACATTTGTGCGTGCACGAGATGGAAGGCTGACAGACAGGGCGGCAAACCAATCCGTTTAGCCGGGCCGGCTAAACGGATTGGTTGTACTTTTTACAGTATCACGGCTTCCACAGATGACACTTTTTTATGGATTTTTTGTCAAAGCACTTAAGATATTCATTGCTATCGGGATGTTAAGAGCACTCCATGGAATATAACAAAAAGTGTATCTTGAGCCGGTTTCTCAAACTTACCTACCCCACCTTTAATGTACAGTTCTTCTTTAGTTTAGTTTATTTTTTTTTTTCGAGCGTGTAAAACCAAAGAAAATACAAAGGAAACAAAAGGTGATACAGTACTATACAAATGAATGCAATAACAAAACGAAATATTTAATTAATAATTGAATAATCTGTAGTATCATTGTCTGATATCAATACACAACAAAGCTTTAGCTAATTACACGTCTGAAAAGGGGCCGGAAGAAGTTTACACTTATTTAATCCGACCCCTTCTCCCTTTTGGAATGTGTTTAATAGTTACTGTCGGTACATGAGGGAAAATGCCTTACTCTCGAGAGCAGTGGGAGGAGATCCTTTTCTTGTTTGCTCTGCAGTCTCACAGGCATTGCCTAGCAACTGCTGAATAATGGCCGGGCACATTTGCCTGAAGTGATCCTTGGAAATTGGCAAATGAGGATCCAGAGCAAAAATATCCACCAGCTGATTGGCGGAAAAACATACCTGATTACATTCAAAGGAAGAGAGAATTTTGTGGATGAGTAGGAGCCACTTCAAATCAAGGCTCACACTGACTGCATGCAGATCACAGCTTGTTTTTCTGTACAGGAATCACTCTTTTTAACTACAATAAAACATTAACCTCACCTGTGCCCAGTCTTTGCTTATTTCTCCAGTTTCATGGTTGCAGCCATCCCCTTTATGTGAGCTCCACCTCTTCCTGTTGTGGGAGTGCATCCCTGCTTCCTGTCCAACTCCCAGCTGATGCAGCAACTCCTCTAAATCTAAGACAGAAAGCCCTGCGTCATGATACTGTACATGTATCCAAATAAATCAGTGTTTATTTTGGGACAAAAAAATACTACTTTATGCAGATGGGATAAATAAAATATAGATTTTAAAGGTCACCTATTGTGCAAAATACACGTGTTCATGTATTTTATACATAAACATGTGTCCCCTCTGTGCAAAGACATTCTGAAAGTTTCAGGAAAAAAGATTCTCTCTCTTTTTGTCCTGATCCATTTATATAAAAACCTGTCTGAAATGAGCTGATCAGATTTTGGCCACTTTATGATGTTATAACGATTTTTTGGATCGTGTAACCATTAGCCAATCACCAACCATGGTAACCCCCCCCCCCCCCCCCATACCACATAACCTGAATCTCTTCCGAGAGCACCATTGTGTTCTTTTTAACCAAATCTCTCTCAGAGGGGCGTGGGGAGGGGCTCCTTATTTTCATCTAAAGTAACAGACAGAGAATCAGCACTTCTGAAACAGGGCTGAAACAGAGGGGTTTATGGGATGCTGCAATGCCTGATCTGTTCGGTATTTCGAGCCAAATACTTCAGAGACATGTTTTGTATATATCTGAAACCTATAATATACTGATGAAAAACAGTATAATAGGGGACCTTTAAGAAAAGCTCTCAAAACAATGACCAGCATTTTGGGTTGAACCTCCCATTTGGTGCCAGTATGTGTATTTATTAAGAGCATGGAAAAGCATCTGACTCAATCTTTAGAAGATATCTCGGATAGAAAATCTGTCAGGGGGGTTGATTGCTCTTTAATGCATGATGCCTCATTGCTTCTTTTTATGAAAAAGACTGAATAGATTCAGTGGAAGCACAGGAAGTTCCTTAAAATAAAGAGAAAGGTTTTGTCCATGTAACCGTAATCAGGTAGGAATCTCCGTTAAATGTGTGTATAAAACAACTGTGCTCTTGAACTCACCTATAATCTGCAGGTTACTTGTTCGATTTAGGGATTGAAAGATGTAGTCTGTAAAGAAAGCCGGAGACGGGAGGTTCCAATGTCTGAAACAGTGGCCCTGCAGGACGTGGCTGATGATGGCTGCAGACAGTTTGGGGACAGATGACACTTCAGCATCTTCATGTACGCCAACATCTTCAAGGAGGCCAGCGGCATCGATACACTGTGGAACCAAAAAGGGGAAATCAACATCTGGTGGTCAAGACAGAAAATACATCTTATATTTCAAATCCTTACTTGCAAATCAGATGAGTGGTCTTGATGGGATGGGTCATAGTGCTGGTTGATGAGCTGCAGAATACTTTCTGTTTCTCTGGATGATAGGAAGTGATTGTCCTCACCCGGATGTAGATTGGTGAGAGCCAAAAGATAGAATTGAAAGTTCTCAAATGAGGAAGAGGAGGATGAGGAAAGGGATGCGGCATTTGACACGCACAGGTCTTGCAAGTTTATTATGTAGTACAGCAGGACGGTGGAGATCCGTTGGTAGTCTCCCTCAGTGAGGTAAGCCTTCCCATCATCCTCTAGCACAGAGAGCGCTACACCTGGTGTCAGGCACTGCAACAAGAGGGAGAAAGAAGGACATTTAAGGAAGAAATCTTGCAAGTATTGGCTGATAAACGAAGTCTTAGAAGAAAGGTCTGCTTGATAAAAAGGCCTATTTTCTCCTTGCATGCGCCTTACCCTATGCTTTCTGCAGAATTGGCAGCCAAATTAAACCCACGCACAAAAACAAAAAAGGTTAGGAGAGTGGGCGAAGCACAATAATTTGTAGACCTCTCAGCAAGCAGTGAAAAAAGTTTCTGTCTTCATTTTAAATCTCACTCTCAAGGCTTCACACACACAAAATCCCTTTGGTCAGTGTGAAGTACCTCTAACTCCACTCTCTGGACTTTGTTTTGTCGAACTGCTAGAGAAAGCCACTCAGCATGAATGCCTCTCTGAGGTCAAGGACTTAAGCCTCCACATACACTCACATTCCAGCCATAACAAACATGTTTTTTGGAATAAGCAGGAAGGGGATAAATACTGAGTAACTGTGGGTGTAAAGGTTAAGACAGGTGAAGGCCTTACCTTGCTGCAGACATCCTGAGAGGAGCCAATCCGCTCAGCACAGTGCACCTCCTGGAGGAGCTTCGCGATCAGGATTCCAATGTGGTTCTTCTGGAGCTGTGGCTCTTCGTCGACACCCAGGGGCAGATCCAAGGCCCTGAGAGTGTCATGCAGGTGTTTCTGCCCTCTCACGTCCAGAAGACAAAGAAGCAGCAGCAAACCACTACTCCTGAAGTGCATGTTCCTACCAAGGACTCCCAGGACTTGAGAAGATGATTGAAAACAAAGAAGTGAGAAATTGGAATCAAGAAAAGAAGAGTATGCAAGAGGCGTTAATAATAGGCCCGCACGATCCTGGAGGACAGAAATGTTGGTGGGCACCTTTCAGCTGAACCAGCCCAACAGTGGCGATCGGTCAGCCAAAGCCTGGGCCCCTCAGTCCACAACAAAAGGATTAGTGCAGGCAAGTGAGAGAGCACAGGGGGCATGGAGGGGGAGACGGAAGAGAAAATAATTAGTGTAGAGGAAAACTATGGAGTAGGGAAAAAGCCGTAAATAACGCAAAGAACGCTTTTCACTTTTGACTAAATCTGTCAGTTTTCAAAGTGGTTATATACATTTTTCAAGAGAAATACAGGAGCTGTTATAAGGGACTGCACCCCCCCTCCTGATTTAAGCACTGGTAACATCGAAATCAATGAGTTTTTATCCTCTGAGATCTCTGAGTCATCAAAGATCAAACAACCAGAGCAAAACATGCCAAGCTTTTTAACGTTCCAGCATCCTCCCACACCGTACGCCCTGCAGGTCAAAGCGACCGAGCAGAAGACTGAAGCTACAGTAATACCTGAGATGAGATAGATGGAGAGAAAAATAAAAGCTTACCGGATGAATCGTTCTCCCCTCTGCTCCTCTCAGCGGCTGCAACTAGGTTTGTTTTCCTCCTCCGGTGCGATAAACACTAAGGCTTGTTTGGGGAGAGTTCTTGGGCATTGCTGCTGCTGCTAAGTAGGATTATCTGCGACAGAGGGCTGGTTTCCATGGAGAACGCCACCTCATTTTTAACATTAGGTGAAGGGGGGGGGGGGGGGGGGCAGAGAAATACTTAACAGGACATTTTAAATTGAGCTTGACTTATTCAAAATGTGCAGAAAAGACATGTTGCTGTAAGGCTGCTTTCCTTTATAACGGGTCAGATTTAATTTTCTCTATTGTTTGTAGTTAATATTAACACATTTTGGGCATTTTGTTTATATTTATTCTTTAATCTTTTTGATCATCAAGGATGTATCTAATTACAATCATGCTGATATTCCAACCAAAACTGTAACTACAAAAATGAAACATGGCAAAATACAAGCATGGGAACTTTATTATTTATTAAAATGATTGACACCGTCAAGCCGTTGACGAAGGGTTCTTGTGTGTAAAATAAAGCAATAATGACACCAATAGCTATACTGTTATACATGTATGGCTGTAGAGTTTTCCAACCAACAATTTCCCTAGATTTCCCCTGTTATAACTTGAATAAAAGTGATACTGTTGTAAACATTTTATAACTTTAATAAATCAATATTTGAGATGTATAGCCATGCTAGCAGCATCACTAGAGGTGCTAACATGGTTCTGTCAGTTAGTCGTTCAGTCCATCACCCTAATCAAGACTGAAATATGTCAACAATTATTGGATGGATGAATCCTACTCACTTTCGTGTGATGGATAACATTAAACCTGCTGAACATTAGCATGTTAGCAGGTTTTGGAAAGAAAAGACAGATAATTCAGTTGTATACATTTCATTTATTTTATACAGCATCTATTTACAATATTGTAAGCCAATGAAGAAACAGTGGAGAAAAATGTGATAATTGCATTATCACATTTTGAAGTGTTTATCTTAAACTGGCGTTTGGTCTACAAATGTTCTTGATTATCTTAATTGGTAAAAGTCAAAAATAAACTGTACACATTTCACAAATCACAATCATGTAAAATTTGTAATAGATCTTTCACTTATATTATATCTATTTCACGTAGTGCTGTGCCAGTGCTTGTATGCATTATTATATAATAGTGAGGAATCATTATCATTCATCCAGTCCTCTTGAGATTAAGTTCCTAGTTACAGTAATCTTAAACATGAAAGCATAATCATATCATTGTCAAAGTGGGGATTACTACAGATCATGCCTTTCTAAGCTTGTTCATTCTGCTCGATGTTGTCCACCAGACCCTTGGTGTCTACAGGCGCTCGGATTGGATTGTTCAAGTACAGCTTGTTGTCAAAAGTGCTTTCTGTCAAGACTGGGATGTGTATCTGTTTACGGAAGGCGAAGAAGGCACCGAGTCCAACTACAGCGATTACAACCAACACCACAGCAATAGTGATGCCAGCGGAACCATGAGAAGCTTGTTTAACCACTTTCGCTGAGGAGGAAAAACACAGGATTATTAACATTGAGACAGAATTTGAAAACCTTATAGGCCTATTCAATATACTGTACATATACGTCATATGACTTACCAATAGAGGGTGGCTTTTCGGTAGGTGTAATAACTGTAAAAAAGAGAATACATTATCAATGTTGCAAGTGACTACGGGTCAGAATAAAACTGCTGTACGATAGATTAAATGTACCTTTGGCTGTTTTGCAGATGTATGTCTTGTATCTTCTGCAGTTGGTTGTACTCCACTGTCCACTTTCAGTGTCGATGTCCACACATAAATCTGACTTTGGCATCCCTTTTTTCCAGTTGACGTAGTCCACAACACTGTTATCGATCCACATCCACTCACCTGACACAAGGAAGCTTGTTAGCTGTTGAGGCTAGCCACAATTTACAAACACCCTAGCTATGAATACAAATGTGCTTAATGAAGGGTCTAATCATATTAAGTCTATAGTGATGTTACTTCTTTATCAGTGAATTTTCATTTTATTTCTAAATATCTATAGCATAGGCCTACCTGCCAACCCTACCGATTTGGGCGGTAGTCTACCGCTTTTGACATGTTTCTACCGCCTACCGATTTAGCTGGCTTTCCCTACCGATTTTCAATCTTCCCAAATTATAAAAAATTTAAAATGACACTCCATAGACACTGGACTCGACTTTTAGCGGAAACCGTTTGCAGCGTGTCTGTGATCCCATCATTACGACGGAGTATTTATAGGGCCACACATAGAAAAAAAAAACAGAGAGATTTCGAGAATAAAGTCGTAATAATACGAGAATAAAGTCGTAATATTACGAGAATAAAGTCGTAATGTTACGAGAATAAAGTCATAATTACGAGATTAAAGTCGTAGTTTCATAAGTGACTTGAGAAGGAGACAACAGCAACGTCCTGCAATAAAATGAGGAATGTAGAGCATCTTGTGAAGCAGTACTACTTAGGTTTCTCAAATAACGAAATACTTAATCTTTTGGCACATCAGCATCAGATTATCATAAGTATTAGAACTGTGAAAAGGTTGTGCAAGAAACTATGTCTATTATTAAGAAGAACCAAACGGACTTGGAGGAGATCGTCTTCTTTCTGCAGGAGGAAATGGCTGGTTCTGGCCGACTACAAGGCTATCGTTGGTTACATCTACGAGCTGTTCAAAGGGGATTTGTTGTTTCACAAGAAACGATGAGACTTATAATCAAGGCTTTGAATCCAGAAGGAGTCGAACGATAGCCTTGTAGTGGAATCGGAATGAGCTCCCCATTGAAATCAGGACAGCAGATAGCTTACACACCTTCCGGCGCAGACTGAAAACTCTCTTTCGACTCCACCTCGAGCGATAGAATTACTAACAAAGAATAGCTAACAAAGCACTTATATACTAATACAAGGACTGGCTTATCTAAAGCCAGTTGAGTAGCACTTGAAATGTTTTAGCTCTATGAAACCTGATGTACTTATATGATTCTGTTTTCTTCAAGCCACTCGGCCCACCTCAATCGGTCCACTTCGGGTCCGTTCGCTGACGGCTGTTTTTAAACGACTGTTTTTAAACGGCCCACCGTCTTCCCGCAGCGAGGCTCTCCCCTTTGACAATTCACTAGCACAACCCCCCCCCCCCTCCCGCATCAAAATATGCATTATAACATATAATTGTAATTACTGGGATTCCATTTCTTCTGATAACCTAATTTGGGCGTGCACATTTGCCGCGCGCAAACCTACCTCTTTTGGATTTGGAACGGTTGGCATGTATGCTATATACTACTTTTAAATCCAGGCTGAAGACTTTTCTTTTTGTCGCTGCTTTTAATTGAACTTTTCATATCTTAAACTGCACTGTAACTTTTATCCATGTACTTTTTCTAAACGTAATTAAACTCCATGACATTTATGAGAGGGACTGCTCGAAAGCAGAGATATTTGGAATATCTGGCATCGACGGATGAAAAATAGTGTTTTGGTAACACGGAGTGTTTTGGTAACACTTTAAAGACTTTGTTATGGAAGCAAAGCAGGGGAGGGGGTGTGTACAGCCTCCTGAGGGTCCGATTGTGGATGTCATGCGAGCAAAATATGGTGAAGAAAGTCTGTCTAAATTAAATCATATTTTAGACTGCACTGTAACTTTTATCCATGTATTTTCCCTTAATGTTTATTTTATTAGCACTGTAACTTTTATCCATGTACTTTTTCTTGTAATGTTTAATTGAACTATTCATATTTTAGACTGCACTGTAACTTTTATCCATGTATTTTTCCTTAATGTTTATTTTATTAGCTTTTCTTTTTTAATGCTTAATGTCTTTCATTTCTTTTTTGTAAAGCACTTTGAATTACCCTGCGTCGAAAAGTGCTATATAAATAAACTTGCCTTGCCTTGCCTTGCCTTGCCTTGCCTTGTCTTGCCTTGCCTTGCCTTGTCTTGCCTTGCCTTGCCTTGCCTTGCCTTGCCTTGCCTTGCCTTGCCTTGCCTTGCCTTGCCTTGCCTTGCCTTGCCTTGCCTTGCCTATAGTGTAGCGTACTCTGCAGTTTGTAATTGACCCTACACTGAGCCAGGCTACTTTGTTGTTAGCTGCTGCTGTCAAGCTGTTGGAGCTAGCATAGCGCCCAGAATCACAAAAAATCAAGACACAGATAATCACAATCCACAAAGTCTTCAAATATAATTAAGGAGCAACAGTGCTTTGCTTCTATGGTAGGTCTTAATTCACTGCTACAATAATTAAAACTCAATAGTGGCATGTGTACACCTTCAGTAGCTAGCGTAATGTACAATATAAATGTTTTTGTTAGTTAATGATGAACTGTAGTCTGCTCTGCTGATGTTAGCGCCACAGCTTTTTACGAAGAAATGTAATGTTTTACAGATGTATATCTCCCGACCTCTCCAGGTAATGAGTATTACCATTACTACATCTTATGATGACTAGCTAGGAATCAATGAAACCAGTCGGTTTGCTTCGCTAACAATGGCCAGCTTGCATTCCAGCAACAGGAACTAGATAAGAGTCAAATTGGACAGTGCTATACATCTTTAAATGTTTTGGAAAAAGGTGTTGAAAGACCTGCTTACCTTCATGACTCTTGAAGAGGCCGATCCAGAAGGACCTGGCATCGTCGTGCAGGAGCTCCAAGTACTGTTGTATGAACAAAGCCTCCTGGTGGTCCTCAATACTCACCAGAGAAGCACCTAGTGAACATTAGCATACTATAAAGATTTGTTTAAACATGAACTTTGTGATTTATCATTGAAAATGCTTCAGAACATACCCATTTTCAGACATTCAACGGAGGCATGGGCCCAGCTGTCCGTCACTGAGTTGAGGAAGGAATAACAATGGCCTCTGAAAGGTATCCAGGGTTTTTGTTTCTTTGTTTCTGGACAGTTGCCGGGAAGTTGTGGGGGCTCAGTTGGTGCTATATCTAAAAAGGAAATAGGGGATTGCATTGGTTACCAAGTGTTCTGTATAGTATATATTGCAAGATAACTAACGAGGGGATTATCTGACCTGGTGACCTCTTGCAAAGGGAGAAGTACGTGTTGGTACACGGTGCAGTCTTCCATGTTTTGTCCACGTCTATGTACACACACGCAAAGTTGTTTATAGGCTCATTTGTGCCCCATTTGGTATATGACATCATCCAGTTATCGACCCACTTGAACCGCCCATCAGTCTGGAAAAGAAAAGTTGAATTAGTGAAAATGCATCGAGAGCTTAAAGGTCTCGGTTTGAAATTATTTTTGAAATGGTGGTGCCCCTTTACCACATTGCTGTTGAGGCCGATCCACACAGGCTCCTTGAGCTTGGAAACCTGCAGTGTGATGTACGCCTGAATGACAGGATTCAGGATACTGGCCAGATCAGCATCGTCGGCTTGGCACTGCCTCCTCGCCTCATCCCATCTCATCTTCTCGCCCCCAACCACTTTGTAGGAGTCATTGCCAAGTTTGTAGAAAGCCTTTGGTAACACAGTTGTGGCTGCGACTGCGATCTGAGAGTCTTTTTACAAAAGGGAAAAAAACAATACGTTCAAAATTGATGTTGTCCCCAGTTTGCATATACACAATGCTTGACCATTGGTTTAGTTTATTTATGATAATGTGACTTTACTAACATTTTACTCACCAATGTTTCTTTTACAGATGAAGCTTTTTTTTGCTTGACAGTCTTCCACCTTCCAGGATCCTGTTATTTTGGAGATGCTGCCCACCATAATTACACAGTCAAATGTCTATCAGGCAGAAAAAGGTACATTTGTTAGGCCTTTCAATTTTTGTGAGATGAGCATATGACCATCACTTTGTTGAATTAAAATACAGAAACAATGTTGTTGGGATAATGTTATGGAGTTGAAATAACCTCGTCCATAAATGTGAATCGTCCTTCAGGCAATGTTGTTGGATGCCCTTTTGCCCAGTTGGTGTATGAAATGCCTTTGCCGTCCGTCCAATAAAAGCGCATCTCCCAGTTGATATCATTCATGCCAATCCAGAAGTCCTCATTGTATCTCAGCATCTGTGTTGTCAGGAATGCTAGAAATAAAAAAGACACAATTCATCTCCAACTCCTTCAAACTGTGTTATACATACATCACAACACAATGACACGACAACCACAAGGAACACACTCACCTTGCTCTCTATCATTGGTGATAGAAACCAGATTTCCTCCCTGGTTAACACAGTATGTCCTGGCTTCCTGCCAATCCTTCCTGTCACTCCCCACAACTAACTTATAGCACTGTGTAAACAAGATGAATTATCACTATAAGTTAGAACAACAAGTGTCCATTCAAGCTTTGTCAGAAGATGGAAACACATTTAACGGAAAACAAAGTACATCTGAGTCACCTAAATCACATCCTGAAATTGAGAGGAAATACGTGTAAATATAAAGTATTAATATCTGTGTTTTA
Organism: Pseudochaenichthys georgianus; assembly: GCF_902827115.2. Classification (NCBI taxonomy): domain Eukaryota; kingdom Metazoa; phylum Chordata; class Actinopteri; order Perciformes; family Channichthyidae; genus Pseudochaenichthys; species Pseudochaenichthys georgianus. The sequence goes on along the minus strand of NC_047522.1, from coordinate 17,302,713 downwards.
AGCAGTTAAATCGAATTACCCTTCCTTGGAAAGCTAGCCACTCTGGTGAACATCCTCCCTTAGGAATAGTGGTTGGGGCCATCGTTGTATTAATAAAGTTACTGCTTCTTTTGCAAATAGAAGGTAGCTCCACGCCACAGTTAATATCATTCCAGTACCCTATATGTGCAGAATGTACAGAGAACAATAAATACAAATACATGAATTATTAGGTCAGGTTAGATTATATTTATGAAACAGCTGTATGGATTGTTTGACTCACCCATGCTACTGTATAAAGTCACACAGTTTTCATCATTATTAGAAAAGTTGGGCTCATTCTGTTCCCATGCAGTGTATGATACAGGGGAGCTATCAATCCAGCTGAAATGGAGAGACAAGAAGTGAGTCACTTGAAAACATTGCATGGTGTTGGGGAAATCTTTTCCAAGGCCCATAACTTTGACCCTAACTTTTGTATCAGGTTAAACTGTCCTGACTGAGCACACGCACCTGTAACCTTGGCTGCTGTGCTCTCAGTGTTCTGTCTCCCTGTTCCTGCCTGTTGGTGTCAGCTGATAGAGGTGTTATGATTCTATCTTGTTATGCACAATGTTGATTATTCTCTCTGAACTAGCTAAATACATGGGTCTGGGGTAGAGTTCTTCAGAATTGACGTGGCAACTCTACCGTGAAGTCAGAAGCTCTGACTCTTTGACTTGTTTTGTGAATTCTCCGGCCGAAGCTCCTAAATAAACCATCAGTGTTTGACAGCAAAGCTCCAGCTCTCCCCGTGTCTCCTTTTGAGACGGTGACTCCTCCTGCATTGCTACACAGAAGTTTTCCCCACACATGGGAAGTACCCAATATACCTACACTAGTAATCCAACGAGACGAAATACAGTAGTTTTATTTACCTGAATGATTTGTCCAAATTCACTGTCAAGCCAATGTAGAACTGTCCTGAGGTTTTTGGTACCTGTTGGAAGGTAAGAGACTTTATGGCTAAATTCAAAATGGTAAGACACGGTTCTCACTCATTTTGCCACCACATTGGATCGTTGGTTTTATGTTTTTCTTGCCTGTTTCCAAAGGAACTTCCTCTCACTCTCCCCTGTGATGACTGCAAGATCTCCAAAACCCTTCTTGCAGAAGGCTCGAGCAGCTTCCATGTCGAGATTATCATTGTTGATTAAATACTGTGTGTCATTGTAGATAATCCAGCCATCTTCTGTGATGTTGTATACTGTAAAGGGAACACAACCATTTCATAAGGGATTGATGGGAAGCATGGCTTTCAAATAAATGAGGCCCAGATTTGATATGAACGTAACAGTTTACAGCCATGCTAGGAGCTAGAGTTTTAGATATTCTACTAAAGGCCAAAAATGTCAAGAACAACAAAGTGAAACGTTTTCAGTAAAAAGGCCCGAACTTAAAAATGTACCTTGTGTCAATTTGACAGGCTCCGGTTTCGGAGTCACACCTGAAAATACAAGAAGCTGGATGAAGATCTTAAGGAGGGCAAAGCTCTACTTAACTACTTTGGACAGAAATTGCATGTCCATAATGAGACGTGTCGGAGTTACCTCTGCGTATCTGGCAGATCCAGTCACTGTTGGACTCACACTGCCGATCATTCCAGTGCCGTCCGTAGTAAGAGTAGACTTCTACACAGTGTTCATCATCATTGTGGTTATTTGGTTCCCCAAAGGACCAGTTCTCAAATTCCAACTAGTACACACATATTGGAAATACACAATAATTGGGTGAGGGTTGGTAATAAGGTTGAAAAAGGCTTATAATGAGAACAATGAAGTCTACATACAGACGATCCATCACTCCATCCAAAACCTGCATTGGTACCTAGACTGAGGCCGATCCAGGCTCCCTCAGCGGAACGAAACCTTTATGACAACAGAAACAACATCATTACTGATTAGTTGAATGTTTGACTACCATAATATATATTTTGACATAAAAAAGCTGTTAGGTTAACATACTGAGCGTTGCTCATGTCCTCCATACTGTGTATGCTCATCAGGTCCCCACCAATGGCCTTACAGAAGTCCAGAGCTTCCTGCCAAGTCTTCTTACGTTCCTCTGTGTTTTTGTAAAGCTTTTTATGAGTGAAAGAGAAAATACCTTGAGTTTTATGAACTTAAAATTGCACCAGTTTCCCAGATTACTTCAGTTTGTACACCTACTTTGTAGCAGAAATTCCTCTGGCCCACGGGGGTCCAGCCAGCATCACAGCTGAGGGCGGGGGTAGTAGGTGCGACTGTTGTCACAGGTACCCCTTCTGCTAGTTTCTTACAGACATACTTCTCCTTGTTGCTGCAGCTGACAACATCCCATAATCCAGCAAAAATGCCAGTTGTCATTGCGACGCATCCTTGGTGTCTGTCTTTTATTAAACACACCAAAGAGAATGGGACAAATATAGATACACTTAGCTCAAACGTGTAATGATCACAATAAATAACAATCATTAGGAAGGTGTTTTAGAGTAGAGAAATTAAGTTAATGCTAACATCAGCATGCTAACATGCACACAATGAGAGTGTTAACCCGTTGAGGTTTAGCATAATGTTTACCATTTTATCACATTACTGTAGCATAATAACATTAGCTTATTAGCCATACATTCAACATAGTGCCAGATAACTCTTCGAATCCAATCAACATTTTATTTAATCATAAACAGCACATACATCAATCGATTTTGAAATGGTTAGAAGTGTGCTGTACCTGGCATGCCCACATTGAAATGAGTAAATGTGACTTTTCTTTTGGTGGTCAACGAGAAAGTGTTAATGTTGGCTGTGTTCGATAAACCTGTCCAGAAATACTTCTCTGGTCTCAAACCCACCAGACTGACCAAGAAGGCATTCTCATATCTGCATGAAGACATAGGAAAGGCAGAAAGGTGAGATTAATGATATGTATATGGGTTTAAAAATGAAGCCTGATATTTATCGTTGGAAAGTTCACATTAACATAAAAATGTACCTATCAGTCACATCCACCATGTGAGCGTCAGTCTCTGAGCATGCCCGCTGTGCCTCATCAAAGGTTTTTGACTCAGATCCAATGTTGTAACAATAAGAACCAAACCTGATTGAGCCCTTGAGGTAATCAAAAAAAAATCACATTAAGATAAATCTGATAAATACAGTGTTGTTTAATTAAACTATTTCAAAGGAAAAGACAGCACTCACAAGTTTGCATCCTGGGTTGGCTTCCTCTTGGGCGCCTTCAGCTGGTTTAGTCGAGGCCTTACTCTTACAGATGTATCCATACGCCTTCTCACATGAGTGGTCAGCCCACCTCCCGTCCTGTATTAACCACATGCAGTGTTTAAGAACAGCACTTTTCCTATTATCATTGCAATGATCACGCTTTGCATGCTTAGAATACCTTTCCTCTGATGAGGACACAGTCTTCTTGTAGGTTGGTGGCATGAGATGGCTCCCCAGTCTGCCACTGGGTGAAGGTAACGTGGGAGTGATCGGACCATTCAAACAGCAGCTGGTTCTTCTGATCATTGAGGCCAATCCAAAGCTCATCTGTTGGCACTAAGGGTTATACATGGAGATATGAATGTGTGGATAGAGTACAGTTTCTTGCATTTGATTATTATAATCGTAATAGTCAGATATTTGGAGAAATATGTTTATTTGTTTTCTTGCACACAGTTGGATAATAGGGACAGCAATGAGCTGCTGTCTAAGGCCATGTAGGCTACGGTGCTGATGCTCTCTCCTAATTGTTGGCAGGAAAGTGAATTAAACCAATATGTACAAACAATTACTTAAAAAAGGTAAAAGTTCTATGATCAATCATATCAACATCAATTATTTTTGCATATAGGATTGGTGTTAAAACCAAGAAATCCCTGGAAAAATGCATTATGTACACTTACAATATCCAGATTGAGATATTACGAAGCTCTGCTCTTCTATATTGCTGATGCTGGCCAGATCTCCCCCCTCTTTGTGACACGCATCCAAAGCCTCCCTCCACATCTTCTTAGTCCTCTGCAGGTAGTAACAGTTTCCTGCATATGGCACCCAGTGACTCGGGCAGAAGCTGGGCTGGTTTTTGACTGTAGATAGACATACATAGAACATGAGAACAAAGTAGGTTGCAACATGAAGACTCCACAAGTCAGATTTTGATGAATTGGAATTAGGCTATTGATTTACCTGGCGGTGGAGGCAGGCTGGTAGAGTTTCCCTTCCGACAAATATAACCAAGTTTCTTGGTGCAGGCGCTGCTCTCCCATTTTGACGCTTTTGCAGCATTTAGGGTCGCACAGGTGAGCCCGGGCTCTGACGAAGGGTGACCTATTGGAAACATCAATCCATGTATTATATATTTGACATGTGAAATGTATTTGAAAATTCATGGGAGCATTTATCCAGCTCCTCATATGATTATATTCTGCACAGATTTGTATATCTTCACTGACCTGGAGCCCAGTTTAAATATCTGAAGGGGTTTCCGTTGCTCCACTGCCATCCACTCTCAAAATCCAAGCTGTTCAATCCAATCCACAGAGATGTTCCCAAGTTGTTTGTCAACCCTGCGTCAAAACATAAATGAAAATGAAAAGACTTAGAAATTGTAACATTGAGTAGTATTTGTAATTGACAAAAGACTGACTTTGTACCTGAAATGTATGACTGCTCATGCAGCTCTACAATGCTGAGGAGGTCAGCTCCCTGCTGCTGGCAGCTTTTCCTGGCCTGACTCCAGGTCAGCACTGACTGTGCGTTCCTCTGATACTGAACCCCTGTGACCGGGTCAGTGTCCCAACCTGAGGATGCTGCATTATAATATAGACACAAATGGTCAAACAACAGGAAAGGATTTAATCCATGTAGTGTAATGCCTGCTGATCTGAATGGATTTTAGATATAACAAGCATCTCACAACTGAAAAAAGATCAATGAGAAATATCTTCCCTCTTCTAGACTATGGCTGTGCTTTATACAAACAATAGTTAAAGGGAGCTTTGTTTTCAATGTCCCTTTCCTGCCCCGGATGATGAGCAGCTTTTAGGATTGGCCTGTGACAAGAGGAAAGTGAAGACAGTGCTGTGTTGACAACTCATGACAAGAAGTGGTTGTGTTGTTCTGCTGGGGGATTTGGGGGGGGGTTGGCAGAAACCAGACCTGTCAGCATTAACCTCGTCCATGATAACACTTTCAAGACAAACAAGGTGATTCTGCATCGTTTCATAACCAGCTTAATGAAAATAATTTGACAAGGTGTTTTCAGTACCGATTACTATTATAGATGTTTCTTACCTTGACTGGGACAAAAGCCCCACTTCTTCGCCTTATCGTAATCTCTCTCTGTTGCACACCACAGCTGTCCGTCTGAGCGACCGTCCTTTGTGCACTCAGCGTACCACTTCTCCTGAAAACTAAATGGGAACTGACAGGGGCCTCCGAAGGCATTGCCCCCTATTGTGAAAACCTCTGAGGAGACACAGATCATGAAGAAAAGATGATCAAAAATGTGTTTAGAAAATAAAAAAAATGCAAAAAAACAGTAAATCCTTCCATACTTGAATATGTGGACAGGATTGACATTTTGGACAAGGACGAGGTTTAGCGTTATGCTTATATAAAGGATAGGGTACAAATTATGATGCATTTCCTATGATTAACATAATTAAGTTTCACTAGTTGGCTGCCCATCTACCCCCGCTGCAGTTCTAGAGATAGATAGATAGATAGATAGATAGATAGATAGATAGATAGATAGATAGATAGATAGATAGATAGATAGATAGATAGATAGATAGATAGATAGACCAGCTGTTGCTGATAGTGCCCAAGACCAGGCTCAAAACCCGAGGTCACCGAGCCTTCGCAGCAGCTGTCCCCAGGCTCTGGAACACACCATGTGAGGTCGGCCCAGACACTAGGGGTTTTTAAATCCTCACTAAAGACTCAGTTCTTCTCCCTGGCCTTTAAGTCAGAGCGGAGCATGACACCTGACCCTGTGTTTTTGTTTTTTAGATTTCTGTTGTAAATTATTGTCTTTTATTGTGATTGTAGTAATGTGTTTTTATTACATGTACAACACTTTGGCTCAACCAAAAATCGCTTTTAAATGTGCTATATAAATAAAACTTGATTTGATTTGAGAGATAGATAGATAGATAGATAGATAGATAGATAGATAGATAGATAGATAGATAGATAGATAGATAGATCGATGCTAGTTTAATCACCCTCAGTCGGTCTGCAGAAATCTGCAACATGTTCCCGATCATGGGATGCCAGACAATAAGATAGCAGGAGTCTTAAGATATTATGTCATTAAATCCTTTTTAAATCGGTGTTTAGTCTCATGCACTCACTCATCAGTTGCAACACTACTATTTTTTATTTATTTAAGATTTATTATCTTAAAGTACATAGTGTATATTTTTTTGTATAGCTATTTCCACACCAAGAAAAATAGAGCATCAGGACCACAATCTGCCCTTTTTGTAAACTTAGGCCTGTTTTTTGCATTGAACTCTTGATAATAATTTGTTAAGACTGAGGTAAAAGAAAATCCCAAATTAGTCATTAGATACTCACAATTACTTATCATTTATTTAAGATCTAAATTTGATCTACAGTTATAAATTACTACTTGTCTACATGGTAGACATGACCAATAGCTGGCCACGTAAAATATTTTTGTAACCACCCTTTGAACCTTTCTAAAGATTAGATAATACACTATTTAGGGTTTTTAAGCTCAATCGTGTCCCTACAATTCCTACCTTGAAACCCCTTTGAACACAGGTCACTCTGGGTGCCATATATCCTCCAGCGGCTCCAGAGCCCCGAGCCTTTGTAGATCATTATGCTCCTCTCATTGTGGTTTCCCCAGTTTAAGTGCAGGTCTTCGTTTCGTAGGCCAAACAGGGTCTCGTTCTTGCACTGCCAGTGTTGTAGCTTATTGCTCTCATCACATTCAAAGAGGAGCACCTTCACCCAGTCTTTAATATCTGTGGCCCCCATACAGAGCTTTTGGGACAGACTGAGGACGCGTGATTCGGAGGCCCAACGAAACTGCTGCTCCTTGGCATGAGGATCACATCTGGCCACTGTTAGGGAGGTGGCACTCTCCACCTTCATGCACTTGTTGTGGTTCTCATTGAATATCAGGAAGGTGCCACTGTCTGGAGGACAAGAGAACCACATCAGCAAATTCATTTACAATCAGATTACTCTCATTAAAGTTAAGTTGAATAGACGGAAAAATGTGTCATCAATACGTACCTATGTCTGCAGTGATGCAGAGGACTTGCAGGAGACAGAGGACCACAGCAACATTCAAACAGGGTAACATTATCCTTAAAGTTTTCCAGTCATGAGAGAAGGGGTCCGGTGTGTGCTAAGGTGTGCGACATGGAGCAACAATGACACAGAGGCATGGTGTTACCCCCCTTAATCACACTGATGGGTATCCTGTCACATGGCTAGCCAAGATTGTTCAAACGACAGCATTTTCCACAAACTTCCACAGATTTATTTTTTTGGCAGAGGAAGGCAGGAAGCGAGCAATCTCTTGAACAAGAAACAGAAAGTCACCAGTGATTGCTTCAAGATAACCAAGTGTCAGGATGGGACAATAATTCTATTATTAATAAATCAAAGGCAGAAGAGGAACCCGATGATTGACTTTGGGAATTAATTTATCCAAGCAGGCTTTTCTAAGGTTCAATAAATTGCCTTTAACTGAGATTTTTGATCTTCTATAAATAGCTGTAATAATTATGTGCAAGAGCGCAGGTGAATCTCAGCGAGATTGGCTTTGAAGAAGTTTCACATCTGATCAGGAATGTGCCGGTTTCAAAATATTACTGTGCTATAGTAAACAAGGTTTAAATTAGGTTTTTGCAGCACTTTGCTGATGTGAGGGTTTTTCATGGGATAGTAGCCCCCTGCAGGTCCGCGGGGGCTTCGGGATGATACAAGTCAGTAGAAAGAGAGGACAGGAGGAAATCCTGCTTCCTATTGGGGGAAGCGAGTGGAGATCTGACCACTTTAGCCTCAAACTGAAGGGATGCCCAGCAGTGGTGCAACAAAATGGTTCGATAGTGAGTGGCTGTGTCTGAAACATTCGAGTTCAAGTGTGTATTGCACACATCATGAAGTGCTTTCTGAATGATTCAATACTTCTCATTCTCCCGCATCCTACATACTGTTCCTTCACTGCCTCCCACACCACGCTCCATTGCCGGTTATAGAAAAGCAACACAGGACAATTGATTTAAATGAAGTATAGTCGGTTTTTGAAATGTAAACATGGATTTATTCTATCTTACATGTACTGTATGTGATTAGTGGCAGTGATGCATTTCACATACATTTTTCTTGTTTAAATCTGATTTTGTGCTGTGTTGTATACTGTATGTGTGCTGTTAGGATCGTGATGTAATTGACTGTTTTTTTCAACAGAGCCCTCTAGCAGAACTCCACTGTTTAGAACAAGTGCTTCAGTGCTGTCTTGATGCTTGGTTGGAGGAGTAGTGTGGGAGTAGTGTATCATCAGGGCGAATCGAAATATATTGACTTAATAACTTCACAGTGGAACAGCACAGTAAACGCAACATTTAACCAATGCTTTAGCTCCGTTACCATAACTGATTCTTGTTTTTTTGAGAGAAAAACACTTTGTATTTGTAACCCATATGAAATATAAGGCTACTATCCCTTTACGTCATTTAGATGTATGAATACATGTTGTTTCTGCACGGAGCACTCTAGAATGTACACCAAGGGTGACAGTGTCCATTTATAAGTGTGGAAACTCTGATGAGTTGAGGCTTTAGCTCCTTGTAAGCACTTTGAAGGGCTAGCCTGCTAATATGACCTGCCAGCTAATATTTTGTTGTTTATTATCAGATACATTTCATAAAAAAAACAAAGAAAAACAAAGCAGTTCAGTGTTGTGACTCACCAGCTGTATGGTGGAGATGGATTTGCCCCTCTGGGATTGGCCGTTGCAGTCTAGCTCCAAGCTAAGGGAAGGTCACTATGACCCTGCGGACAAAAGAAAGTCATGATACCACCGTTTCTCGACAACCAGCTCTGCAAAAGTTCAGACTCGCCACAAACTTGCATGTTCATGGAAAACTGTAAAACTTCCACCTCTGGATAGATAAAGAAAATCAACATCGCCTTTCCTTTCACCCCCCATGGTTTGAGTATCTGTTTTATTACTAAGATAAAAGCTGCAAAACTTACATGGCCTTGAGAAGGAACCAAAAAGGAAAGGATTCTTTCAATGAGGAAAAAGCCATAAATCCCAGCAATAATTCCCAGAATCCTCCACAGATAGTCCTTCCCTTCTGCATAGTGTTCGTCTTCGTGGCTGTGAGTGTCATCATGGAGGCCAAGGATCTCCAGAGGAGACAGAGAGGAATCCATTAGACATTTACTCCTCAGTCAACAGGGTTTCTATGTATAAAATCTTAAGACATAACAGTAGAATCAACAAATACATACAATTCTGGAAGAAAGTTAAGAAAATTATGAATAGTTTATATTCTTAAAAGATCAATTATTCATTCTCATACATACATACATTACCACATCTAACGGGATGTTTTGTGTTGTATACCTCACCAATCTTTCGTCAAAAGGTATGAACTGGATTTCAAATTATCATAGTTATTTTTTCCATTCCATACATTTTATTAACAAGATCCTTCAGTTTAGAGTTTAAAGGTTTCTCATATTTTAACCAATTCCTAGGTTAAAGATAATTAATGTACAGTTCTTCTTTTGGAATGTGTTTAATAGTTACTGTAGGTACATGAGGGAAAACGCCTTACTCTCGAGAGCAGTGGGAGGAGATCAATCAATCAATCAATCAATCAATCAATCAATCAATGTTTATTTATATAGCCCAATATCACAAATGTTACATTTGTCTCAGTGGTCTTCACAGTGTGTACAGAATATCAGTATGACAATACGACACCCTCTGTCCTTAGACCCTCACATCGTACAAGGAAAAACTTCCGAAGAAAACCCAGTTTAAAGGGGGAAATGGAAGAAACCTCAGGGAGAGCAACAGAGGAGGGATCCCTCTCCCAGGACGGACAGACGTGCAATAGATGCCGTGTGTAAATTGAAAAGATAATACATTTGCAACATAGGTAGTCCAAATGTTTGGAAATGCATGTGTGTATAATAGGAAGATGAATCCACGAGGATATCCATCCAGGACCTATGATCCAGGACCACAGCCACGACTCAAGATCCAGGGCTTGCGATCCAGGACACAGGACCGCAGGATCATCCATGACTCCGGATCCCGGCGTATATAGACACCAAAAATAAAGAAATTTGGGGAAACTGGGTTAATCGGAACATGAGAGTACACAGGTATAGACACTACAGAGAGAAGGAAGAAGGAAGATGTCCCCCGACAAACTAAGCCTATATCAGCAAAACTAGGGGCTGAATCTAATCAGCCCTAACTATAAGCTTTATCAAAAAGGAAGGTCTTAAGCGCACTCTTAAAAATGGATAGGGTGTCTGCCGCCCGAACACAAACTGGAAGCTGATTCCACAAATGTGGAGCTTGATAAGAAAAGGCTCTGGCTCCCAATGTACTTTTAGAGACTCTAGGAACAACCAACAACCCTGCATTCTTGGAACGCAATGCCCTAGTAGACAGTAGGGTATAATGAGTTATTTAAGGTAAGATGGCGCCTGCCCATTAATGGCTTTGTAGGCGAGAAGAAGAATTTTAAATTCTATCCTGTGTTCTATAGGGAGCCAGTGTAAGGCAGCCAGAACAGGAGTAATGTGGTCCCTTTTCCTAACTCTGGTTAGTACACGAGCTGCAGCATTTTGAATCAGCTGAAGCGACTTTACTGACTTCTTGGTACTCCCTGATAATAAAGAGTTACAATAATCCAGCCTAGAAGTAACAAATGCATGGACTAGTTTCTCTGCATCGTTTTGAGGCAAGATATGCCTGATTTTTGCAATGTTACATAGATGGAAGTAGGCGGTCCTTGAAATTGATTTTAAGTGGGCGTTAAGGGATAAATCCTGATCAAATATAACACCAAGATTCCTTACAGTCTCACTGGAGGCCAAATTAATGCCATCCATAGTTAGTATATCTTTAGATAATTTGTTTCGTAGATTCTTCGGGCCGAGTACAATAACTTCAGTTTTGGTCGTGTTTAACATCAAAATGTTTAAGGTCATCCACGTTTTTAAGTCCTTGAGTCAGTCTTGAATTTTATTTAGATGATTAATTTCATCAGGCTTGATTAATAAATATAGTTGAGTATCATCCGCATAACAATGAAAGTTTACAGAATGATTCCTTATAATATTGCCTAACGGAAGCATATATAATGTGAACAAAATAGGTCCGAGCACTGAGCCCTGTGGCACTCCATGGCAAACTTTGGTTTGCGTGGAAGATTCATCGTTAACACGTACAAACTGAGAGCGTTCAGATAGATAGGACCTAAACCAGCCTAAAGCAGTTCCCTGTATGCCAACTAAGTGCTCTAGTCTTTGCAATAGGATATCATGGTCGATAGTATCAAATGCAGCACTGAGATCGAGCAAAACAAGAATAGAGACAAGTCCCTTGTCTGAGGCTATTAGAATGTCATTTGTGACTTTAACCAGAGCTGTCTCTGTGCTATGATGTGTTCTAAAGCCAGACTGAAAATCTTCAAATAAATCATTGTTTTTTAAGTAATCACAGCTGTTTTGCGACCGCTTTCTCAAGAATTTTTGAGAGGAACGGAAGATTAGAAATAGGTCTATAGTTGGCTAAAACCTCTGGATCGAGGTTGTGCTTTTTAAGAAGCGGTTTTATCACTGCTACTTTGAATGATTGTGGAACATAGCCTGATAATAAAGACATATTCATAATATTTAATAAAGAAGTGCTAATTAATGGAAAAACTTCCTTCAACAGCTTAGTTGGAATTGGGTCTAACATGCACGTTGATGGTATAGAAGAGAGAATCATTGAATGTAATTGTTCAAGGTTTATGGCTGAAAAGCATTCTAGTTTACTATCTAGTGTAATATTAGAACTTACGTTTCCGGGAGCTGTTGATAACACTATACTGGTCAAAGGCAAGAGGTCATTAATTTTGTTTCTAAGAGTAACAATTTTATTGTTAAAAAAGCACATAAAATCATTACTACTGAGTGCTATGGGAATAGAAGGCTCAATTGAGCTGTGGCTCTGTCAGCCTGGCTACAGTGCTAAAAAGAAATCTTGCATTATTCTTATTCTCATCTATTAATGAAGAGTAGTAGGCTGCTCTCGCTTTACGCAGTGCTTTCTTATATTCATTGAGAGTAATATGCCAAATTAAACGAGATTCTTCAAGGTTAGTGGAACGCCATATCCTTTCAAGTTGTCTCGACTTTTGCTTTATTTTGCGGGTTTCGGCATTATGCCATGGAGCTAATCTATGTTGTTTTATTTTCTTCTTTTTCAAAGGAGCAACAGAGTCTAATTTTATTCGCAGCGCATCTGTAGCACTATCAACAACATGATCAATTTGGGGTGGTGTACATTTTGTATAAGTTTCCTTCCTTACATGCAGACATGCTATCGAGTTAAGTATTGGTGGAATCTCTTCCTTAAATGTGGCTATAGCACTAACAGATAGGTTTCTGCTGCAAGAGCTTTTGACTAATGCTTTGTAGTCTCGTAATAGTACTAAAAAAGTTACTAAGAAATGGTCGGATAAAGCAGGATTATGCGGTTCGACTAATAGTTGCTCAATTTCAATACCATAAGTCAGAACAAGGTTGAGAGTGTGATTATAGCAGTGGGTTGGTTTATTTACACTCTGACAGAAACCAACAGAATCTAATATAGAGTTAAATGCAACAGTAAGGCTATTTTTATCATCGTCAACATGACTATTACACGATACACTGTAACAAATAAGATTGGCTGCAAAGTTTTCCAAGTCGGATGCGTAAGACTAAAAACGAGGCTTTCAAAGGAGGTATAATTTAATTTTGGTTTAGTATTGATAAGTAAACTTGAGTCAAAGATTTCTGCAACTCCACCTCCTCGGCCCGTGCCTCGAGCAATATGAGTGTTGATATGGCTGGGTGGAGTGGCCTCATTTATGCTGACATATTCTTCATGTCTCAACCAAGTTTCAGTGAGACAGCATATATCAATATTATAATCTGATATTAAATCATTTACCAATATTACTTTAGATGCTAGAGATCTTATGTTTAAGAGACCACATTTAATCTTCCTGTTTTGTTGCACTGTAGTAGTTGTTACATTTACTTTTATTAGGTTATTATGTATGACACCTCTATTAGGTTTTACCTTAAATTGTCCTTGGGCAGACACACACACCGCTAATATTGGGTATTTTATTGGGTTCGGGATTCCTATGGATGACTGCCTAGGAGAGAGCGCAGAGAAGCGTGTAAGACTGCGACTCCTGGTCTCAACTCCAGATCCTTTTCTTGTTTGCTCTGCAGTCTCACAGGCATTGCCTAGCAACTGCTGAATAATGGCCGGGCACATTTGCCTGAAGTGATCCTTGGAAATTGGCAAATGAGGATCCAGAGCAAAAATATCCACCAGCTGATTGGCGGAAAAGCATACCTGATTACGTTCAAAGGAAGAGAGAATTTTGTGGATTGAGTAGGAGCCACTTCAAATCAAGGCTCACACTGACTGCATGCAGATCACAGCTTGTTTTTCTGTACAGGAATCACTCTTTTTAACTACAATAAAACATTAACCTCACCTGTGCCCAGTCTTTGCTTATTTCTCCAGTTTCATGGTTGCAGTCACCTCTTCCTGTTGTGGGAGTGCGTCCCTGCTTCCTGTCCAACTCCCAGCTGATGCAGCAACTCCTCTAAATCTAAGACTGAAATCCCTGCGTCATGATACTGTACATTAATCCAAATAAATCAGTGTATGTTTGGGACAAAATACTACTTTAAGCAGATTGAATAAATAAAAAATAGATCTTAAGAAAAGTTCTTAAAACAAAGCACAGCACTGAGATTTTGGGTTGAACCTCCCATTTGGCGCCAGTATATGTATTCATTAAAAGCACCGAAAAGCATCTGACACTAGCCATCTAGCCATCTCTGAGGAAAAATGTTCAAGGCTACTTGCTCTTTCATGCATGATGCCTCGTTGCTTCTTTTTATGAAAAAGACTGAATAGATTCAGTGGAAGCACAGGAAGTGCCTTCATATAAAGAACTCTGATGATCACCTGACTCTGATTTTATAGCTTCTTTCAGCTCCTTGTTTTGGTTGTACAGCCCCCAACTTCACTGTTTTGACATCTCAGCACTTCAGTTGGCTGCCAAAGTGAGTTTTCTTTGGGGAAAAGTCTCTAATAAACCGACTTAACACTTCTTGCTCAACAACAAACAGAAGACAGACACAGTTAGCTAGTAGCTGATGAACATAGTGGAACATATAGCAGCTGGTAGAGAGATGGTGGAGACCAAAAACAGAGCTAAAAGTCTCAAAAGTCTCTGCAGTTTCGTATCTGGCTGCAGAAGGGAGCTATATTTGGTAAAAAGTCTCTGAATAACCAACTTTACACTTCCTGCTAAGCAACAAACACCGGACACAGTTAGCGAGTAGCTGTCGAACATAGTAGAACATTAGGAGCAGGTGGAAAGTTGGTAGAGACCAAAAACAGAGCCAATAGAGAATTGAATATTGGACTTAAATTGCCAGGAGGTCAGAAACTTGCCTCCAAATGCTGTTATAGATCTGTATCTGCTGGTGTGTAACTGGTGGCTAACTGGTTGTAACTGTTTTGTTAATCGCTTCTTTCCGTTAAGTCAAGTTGCGGAAAAACGGTTATTATTAATATTTTGAATAGAAGAGAATAAGTAGTTATATGTAGTCATAATCAGATAGGAATCTCCGTTAAATGTGTGTATAAAAGCCAACTGTGCTCTTGAACTCACCTATCATCTGCAGGTTACTTTAGGGATTGAAAGATGTAGTCTGTAAAGAAAGCCGGAAACGGGAGGTTCCGATGTCTGAAACAGTAGCCCTGCAGGACGTGCGGGATGTTTGCCGGAGACAGTTTGGAGACAGAAGACACTTCAGCATCTTCATGTACGCCAACAAGGAGGACAGCGGCATCGATACACTGTGGAACCAAAAGGGGAAATCATCAACATCTGGTGATCGAGACAGAAATACATCTTAGATTTCAAATCCTTACTTACAAATCAGAGTGGTCTTGATGGGATGGGTCACAGTGCTGGTTGATGAGCTGCAGAATACTTTCTGTTCCTCTGGATGATAGGAAGCGATTGTCCTCACCCAGATTGATCAAACAACAGCAATTTCCACAAACTTCCACAGATTCTTTTTAGCAGAGGAAGGCAGGAAGTGAGCAATCTCTTGAACAAGAAACAGAAAGCCACCAGTGATTGCTTCAAGAGAACTGAGTGCCAAGGTGGGACAATAATTCTATTTTTAATAAATGAAAGGCAGAAGAGGAACCGGATGATTGACTTTGTAAATTAATTTATCCAAGCAGGCTTTTCTAAGGTTCAATAAATTGCCTTTAACTGAGATTTTTGATCTTCTATAAATAGCTGTAGTAAATATGTGCAAGAGCGCAGGTGACTTTCAGCGAGATTGGCTTTGAAGAAGTTTCACATCTGATCAGGAATGTTCCGGTTTCAAAATATTACTGTGCTATAGTAAACAAGGTTTAAAATAGGTTTTTGCAGCACTTTGCTGATGTGAGAGTTTTTCATGGGATAGTAGCCCCCTGCAGGTCTGCGGGGGCTTCGGGATGATACAAGTCAGTAGAAAGAGAGGACAGGAGGAAATCCTGCTTCCTATTGGGGGAAGCGAGTGGAGATCTGACCACTTTAGCCTCAAACTGAAGGGATGCCCAACAGTGGTGCAGACACATACCTAGGAAATACCTGTGTTCATTAAACACAAAGATGTAGGAGAATCATTACTAAGTTGTATATTATAATGAACATATATAGACTGCAACCTACTAGTGACATGATGTAAAGGTTCTCAGAAAATCAAATTAAAAGTATTAAAACACAACTCTTTCCTTTTTGCAATTTGATATCAACTTAGAGGACAAATCTGTCTCTTTATCTGTTAAATGTACAAAAATACAAAATATTTGGGGTTGTTTAATGCCGTGCAGTCAGTTAACCAACATTTATTTGTATTGTATTCTTGCTTATGAGTGGCCCAGAAAACTAAAACTATGAAACAAATTAGAAAGAAAAAAGGGTAATAAATCAAAAATAAATGCTATGCTGTTTTCTGAGAGGGTTAAATGGGACATATAGAAGTACACAGAAATGCATCAAATTAGTCTAATACTAAGATTAAACATAAAATGGGTCAGTACATGAAAACAATAATATTTTGGAAAGCAGAAGTTTTATCGATAATAGATATACAATTTAATGCAAATCGCCAAGTAATAAATCTCTTTCGTCTTTATCATTGCATCATTATATAGTTCTTGTCATTTTGACTAGCCATTACATTTTATTCTGAAGGGCTGTTTTGAAGTTTAATGAGCCTTCTCAGGCATGTGATGAGACTGTTTCACAGAATAATGACAGGAAACCTGTTCTCTTGGGGAGTGATTGGGAAAAAATGCGAAAAATGTCCAGTTAAAAAGTTTTGAATGGAGGTCAAAATCATAAATCACACTACTGAAACTTAAGACATCTATTTAAATGATTCTCTTTATTAATCTTAGCAAAATATATGTATCAATGATACAAATCCACCATGTTGTTCCATTCTGGATATAACTTGGCTAAGAAAAAATCAATGTAAACGAAATGGATTTAGTTTTTTTCACATTCACTGCACTTTATCATGGTAGAAAGAAACTGCTATAAACTCTCAAAGGACAATACAGGTACATTCCTCAAGTGCCATGCATGGTGAGGGGTTTAGAGGAGTAATGTTTGAACATAAAAGTTAATTGATACGCAACACAGTCATGTGACACACACTGTAAAGGTCCTTTTTGGGAAAACATTGCACCCTATTGGCCCGTGAAAAGTACCATCATGCATTGTGACCAACTGTCTCCTCTTTGTTGCCAATTCGAACTAAAGAGTTAGTGCAACCACCTCTTCAATTCCTGATTCTGCCTGTTCCTAGTATATGTCTTTCTTGAAGTCTCAAAAGAACATCCTCTCTGTGTTGAAGACCCTCAGCTTGGTCATGAAGTTGAAATAAACAAACACCAGGCAGACCAGCAGGTTTTTTATCAGATAGAGAATGGGCGTGACGAAGCCAAAGAAGGCGATGAGGCCGACGCGAACAAAGAAGAACGGAAAGTCCTGCAGGGCCACTCCTAGTGAGGGGAGCAGCGGGCTGTGGGGCATGACCACGACCCGCAGGCAGGACAGGTAGCTGAAGATGTAGATGGGGAACACCCAGCCTGAGTAATAGACAAGGGGATGCCCCGCCACCCTCACCATCTCCACGGTATCCATCCAGAACATAAAGCTGTCCACGAACACATCTGCACGAGCGTCGCTGGCACACAGGAATCTCAGTGGACCCGTGTATTCGTACGGAGAAATATGGTACACTGAGGTGCTTGCAGATCGTGAGCTCAATCCAGAGATGCTAAACGGTCTCCCGGGGTTACCTTGTATCCCTGGGAGGGTCCCGTTGGCTTCCGATCGGGGCCCTGGTCCGTTCTGGTTCCTGTCATTGCGCTGGCCTGATCCTGGTTGCATGGGATTTTGCCCAGCCTGCCCGGGCACAGATGGCCCCGGCCCGGCTGGGGTGATAGGCGATACTGGGGTTACTGGTTCCACATGTGTGAGGACAGTCGAGGGGATGTCGGCATCTCTCTCCATGTCATTAGCTGTGGAGAGAAAGTAAACATACTACAGAGAAAAGCTAATTTCCTCAGTTACACCAACTTCTGGCACAGAGCCACGGAAGTTAAATTGTATGGATAAATTAACATCCATTTGTTGCATCCAGGCTCCTGTAATGTAGAAGATCGGGATCTAAAGCCCTCTAAAGGTGAGTGATTTGTGTGATGTGTTCAGAGAGCTCACTCACCATGGCCTGTCAGTCTGCAGTGGCGTATCCTCTCCACAACGTCAATACAGATGAGGGAGAAGAGGACTAGTGACACAGGGAGCTCCGTGAACGTATCATATGTCATGTTATTATTTATCTGAATCTAGGGAAACAACGGGAAAATCACATGTTGATCATATAAGAATATTTCATGTGATTACTTCTAATCAATTTAGATCCCATCTCTGCACCAATGCTTTACGTCTACATGTCTGACCTCCTCTTGGTCTGTGGGCTAAATCACTTACAGCGCTGGTATTTCCCTGAGTCAGGACTTCATGCCAACAGGACAGAGAACAAAGCAGACAAGTTGGTCATCTTAGCAGAATGTATGGCCCTTGTGTAAAAGACACCAGATAAGCAAATGCCTAAAAAGGTCAGCTTAGGCTCCAGAAAGGGCCACATAAAAAAAGCAAATGGGACCTGGGCCGCAGCCAGAGAGGAAGTGAAAAGGTGCCTCATGGACAGATAATATGACAGGGGCAGCTTGGACAGGAAGAGGAACCAAGCTGCTTATCAGTAGCTCCTTATCCATATGCATCCCCTGAGAGGCAAAGGGCTCCTCACAAATCATCACCTTTATTCCACTCACAGATGCCTCACACCGTGATTACGCAAATGTCTGGCGAATCACAGCGGTTATTTTTTAATGATAGACACTATATTCCAAAACAACTACTACTCCTAAAACACATGACACACTACACATCTTGCTGTACCTCAGAGCTGGCGATGAGAAAGGCAAAGCAGGGTAATGTGGACACGATCACATAAACGAGGGCCACAGGCCTCCTGATGCAAAGACAAAGGAGAGGAAAGAAGTAAGGAAGGAAGACAAAGGCAGTTGCAGGACTTGCCAACTCATGACATTAACCAGGCGAGTGCAGTCCAAACCATCAGGTCAGGTTCAGTCAGTTCTGCACTGCTCACCACAACACTGACATCAGGAGAAATATAGATACTCACCACTTCTTCCTCCCGATGAGAAACTTCTTCTTGACGAAGACCATGTACTTCATGGGTACCCAGACCAGCAGGGCAGTGGAGGTGACGTAGGCGATGGAGGAGGCCACGATCAGCCAGTAGGCCGTGCTGCCGTCTCGGGGCGGCTGCACGGACGTTTTGACCTTTGCTACGATGACGGCGAACCTCTGCATGACGATGAAGAGCGGCACGCACAGGCCTGCGAACTGCAGCACCTCGCATAGGGCAAACTTGAGCGTCCTCCCCGAGCCCATGCTGTGGAGCTCAAAAAAAGAAAAAGAAGGGAGGGAGACAGGGACTGTTGTCGCAGTGAGGCGACCCCTGTCCCTCTGAGGGCTGGTCAGGCCTCGGACCACTGCATTGTCTGCCCACCACTAGCATGTTCCACACAGCACAGCCCTGCTCTCTGCTCACCAACTGCTTACACTGCACTAAGCTTTGTGTACCATGCTGTGATGGGGATGTGACTGCTCTTCACATACAGATGCCTATGAAATAAAAATCTCGTTTTATCAATCAACTACACAAACTAGATAACCTAAATTCATCTGAGTATCTGAAAAGCATGTAGATTTGCATTATTATACCCTTTATTCTCCAAAACCAGCAAACATAAATGGACTTGACTAACACAACATCATTAAGAGCAACATCCAAAACACTTGTGGCTCTTATATGTATAGATCGCCCTCTAGTGGCAAAGTGTGATAAGTGTACAACAACATGTGCAAAACATGACATAACAACATATACAATACATCTACAGCAAATTCAGGTAAATGTAAAACAATCTTGTGTCTTTATAATGACAGTGATATTAGTCAAATAAGTCTGCATAGTACAGTCCACTACTTTGATAAGAAGGCCCACTTTGGCAACGCATAAACTAAAATGTTAATTACATCACCGGAGTATATACACTTAGTATTACAATTTACTTCACATTTATGAAGCAAATATTACTCTTATGAAAGGTGTAGGCAGTTGTGGTATTGTACTTTACGTTTTTGTTCCTCTCACACTATAACAACAAGAGTCCCTTTCCCACCGGCAGGCCACGCACTTGTTGCAGCACTAGTCCCGCGAGAGAGGGGCGCAGGGATGGATGACCCCGCTGCTCCCCTCCCCACCAGTCCCAGCTGTCAGCTCCCTTCCTGACTTGCCCACCCTGCCCCCGGTACCATGGCGTCCAGCGAGGACGACGGCACGGTTGAGGAGAAGGAAAACAACAACAAGAGGAGAACGAAAAGCGCCCTCGCTACAGCATGGCTAACTTTCTACAACATCGCCATGACCGCCGGGTACGTGCGTAATAATCCGCCCGCCGCCTATTAATAAGAAAAGCCTAGAAATTAGCCGCTCCCTAAAACACTGTGTTGCTGTTTATAGGACTGAGTCTCTGTGTCCGAAAGTACCTGTTCAGCTCGCTTAATATGGTGGCTAACAGCAGCAGGGGAAACTTTAGTAAACTGTTTGATAGTTTGACAATACATAGAAATATAAGGGGGATTTGTGCGAGTGTTAGATAATGAATGGAAGGCGTTTGGTAAAGTGACAGGCTGGGGCTGAAGCCGTGTCCAAATAGGGCTGACTGTCAGCGTCAAGGAGCACAGTGCACCGCAGTTGCAGTGATAAGTATAGCCGGCGCGCTGACACTGGAGCTCAGCCCTTGGACACTGAATGCTCAATGAGCAGATTTTTTTAATAACAACATAACATAACATTTGTGAGTTGCACACAGAAAATGTTTCATCATGTTTTTAGGGTAAACTAGCAAGGCAAAAAGATGGTACATAATGTCTCTGCTTAGTGACCTGTGTATAACTGAGCTGTCAGATCAGTGTGTTACTTCAGTAAAAGCAGCAATACAACAGTGTAGAAGAAACATATCTGCACAAAATGATATAGCCCATTTATATCAGGTGTACTAGAAATGTATAGGAAAGTTGAAGAATGCAGAGAAATGGCTCTGTGTCTTTTCACATGCATTAATGAAATCAGGATTTTACTGGTGTATTTGGTTGAGTTGGAGCTGATTTCAACATATTAAAAGGAGTGGATCAGCTGTATTTACATAACCTATTGGATAGCTTGATTTATAATAACACATTACGTTTTAGTGATTCTTCAATTGTATTGGTGCAAACAAATCCTTATGTGTACAGTTGGCTTTAGTTACCATCATGATCTAACACTTGCAGCATTAATTGTTTATCATCACCATATCTTGTTTTATGTCATTATTCATTATAAAGCTATGCTTTTAGAACTTCAAGAGTCAAGAGGACATTTTTACATTTACATCTTATAACATCACTTTACTGATGTAATCATCATACAGACATGAACTGAATACACACATACTTACATAATCAAAACACAATGTAGGTTATGTATCAAGCACTGGCAACAGGGTCAGTTTTTTAGTCATTATATCGAAAAAAGACACATTTTCAACCATTTCAGCTCCTGAAATGTCAGCATCATTCATGACATTCTACCTTTTTTGGTCAATTCATTTGAAAAAAAGAGAAAGGAATCAAGAATATATTCAGCAAAAGTAATCATTGCGTTGCATCACTGTAAACCAGTTATTAATACAATTGATCCTCTTAACAGTTCTTTGAGACATTCTTTCATGCTAGTCATTATGGAGCCCAGCTTCAGTTTATTGTATTGTATGTTGCGCAGAGAGGGAGACAGCATGACAATGTGTCTTTTAGAATGTTACACATGAAATTTATAAATTATTTATAGGCCTACTAGAAATTATGTCAATAGCAGTCCCAAGAGTTGGCTCCACCAACTCATACAATTGTAGAAATATGTGTTTTCATTAACTCACGCAAGTGCTATTGTTTGAAATCTTGAGTAACTAGCAAGAGCCAAGTGTTGCTAACTCTTTTCCAACAATAAGTAGGCTAGCTAGCAGCACTAGCTCCCAAAGTCGCGAAAAAAGTATAAAAGTTTGCAAACTGACAGCCTGTCCCATTAAACTTCCCTCTAAAACCGCACCGCAAAAAAAAAAGTAAACATAATATAGTAAACGTTAACAACAAACGTTGCTAATGTACGTAGACAACTCACGGCTGCCATGTATGGGTGACCGTGACGCGTATAGGTGCACGAGCGCGTACAGGCAGCGCGTACGGTACAGACAGTAGCGCCATATGGCGCTAGTAGACAGGTAAGGCGGCCGCGGCCGTCCAATCACTTCATTTGGGCCGAATGGCATGATGGGACGGATTTATTATGTCCTGCGTCACTGCTGAAATTGGGTCAAAGGGAAACTGATTTAAATGTATTAATATGCTAATATGTCGTATTATACACATTTTATTTTTTAAGAATTACTTCTGTGGGCTTTCTGTAATGTTTTCTACCAGAGAAGATGCACATTTTCTTTTCAAATATCGTTTTTCTTTGACAAAAGTACTAAAATAAGTCAATAATCGCCATCTATGCTATTGTCAAGGTAGGGCAATTACAAGTTATGAGCTAATATTTGCATCTCTTACTATTGTTGTATCATTTTAAGGTAAATTGACTGTATTGTCCATTGTTCATTCACACTACTTTGGTGATGATGGTGAGACTAAACAATATCTTGTTTCTCCTGCTCTTTATTCTCCTATCTGAAGCAATACGTTTAAGACTAAACAGTTGACACATTTAGATAGATGTGTATGACATCTATGAGAAGGTGCTGTATGTTTATGGTTTGTGTTTCAAATGCATTTGCCGAAAAACATTTTTATACACAGAGCTGAACAACATGATTTCAATTTGAACCATCATTAAAGCCACTTTCCGGAATCAATCAAAACAGATCCATCAAACACTTTATTTTACATTATGTGTTCTTCTTTCGTTTCTTCAGGTGGCTGGTTTTGGCCATTGCAATGATGCGCTTCTACATCCAGAAAGGCACAACCAAGGGTCTGTACAGAAGTATAGCAAGGACCCTCAAGTTTTTCCAGACCTTTGCACTAGCTGAGGTAAGAATTTGAGAGCAATAGCTACCCAGTTGTAGCATGAACTGATTAAATACTGTCTTAGAGTTAGAGAAATGACCACGCTTCTAAAAAAGATGGTAGAGATGAATTGATTATTATGTATCTTGTCTTACAGGTGGGACATTGTGCTATTGGTATGTGAGGATTTTGTTTATGTCTTATTGGTTTAAAAATCACAATTACTTACTGACAACTACTGCAGCTTTAAACTGTTGTTTTTATGTCTTTTTTTGCTGCAGGAATTGTGAGGACTTCTGTAATTGTGACCGGGGTGCAAGTGTGTTCACGAATATTCATGGTTTGGTTCGTCACCAACAGCATCAGACAGGTGAATATCACGCCACAACACAGAAACATCACACAACACATCTGAAAACTGCAAGAGCTGTGCTTTATTGTACTGTTATGTGTTTTGTATTTACCATAATTGCTCATTTGCACGTTATTTGAAGTTACTCTGTCCTTCCTGTGTATATTTGACGTGTTTTTCCTGACGTAAATGAAGATCCAGAGTGAAGAAAGCGTAATTCTATTCCTGGTTGTGTGGACGATGACAGAGATTACCAGATATTCCTACTACACATTCAACCTGCTCCACCACCTGCCGTACTTCATCAAATGGGCCAGGTGGAGATACCATTAGCCGGCTGCCGGGATGAGCTTGAATTGTCATTACTGTGTCAGACATTGTTGTCTAAGCATGTCTAAGCACTGATCTGGAGATTTCACCTCTGGCATGCTTCCCCTCCCTGGGCCTAAGAGCGGCTTTACATCAGGAAGTAGTGCTGCCGTGTGTGTGTATTAGGTATCGCCTGTGTGTTTATTGATTAGCACCTAATTAGGTAACAGAACTAACTGCTTACAATTGTGCTCTGACAATCAAGGATAGAGGGTTTATTTTACAAAACAGATTTGAAAATAGAATACAAATAGATAATGGCATACATTTCTTATGTAAAAAACGTGATTTCTTACAACAATAGTAATCCAAAAGGTGTAAATCAAAGCCTTAATTATCTGCATGGAAAACACACAACTGGTTGTCAGTATAATGCGGTGATGACCGACACATTTCTCAGCTCTAGAGTGACATAATGCCTGTCTACTACTGTATGAAGAGCACTTGTGACGTGGCAGTCTCCCTGCTACAGTAGCTCAGCTGAAATTGGAGACGCTGGCATGAACGTCAGCTGTACACATTGATAGCTGTCCAACACACGGGCTTGGCATCTTACAGCCGAGAGAGAGAGAGGCTGTCTCACTTCATGATAGTGACGTTTACATATCACATCAACTCAAGTCCAAGGTGGGACTCTGCAGTTTGAAGGTTAAACCCAAACTATGTTTTTTGTCTGCTAGTTCAGCTCGTCATGTGATCAGTCTTGAGCCAGTTACTCTTTTGTTTAGGGGTTTGAAACCTTGTGTACTTAATGCAACTCTCTTCCCTGCCCCCCACCCTTCACGGCTTTCTTTAAGCACGGAGGAGACACCAGGCCCCGGGAGAGGGGCTCATGTTCAGCTGCTCATGTTTTTAAGACCATCTGTTTTGGTCATGGAATGTTCACCCAACATTTCTCTCACATCCGCCGAGACGCTCCCCCGAGCCTTTGCTGTGGTCCCTACTAAATACAGGACCTCTGTAGCCCTGAGTCATGGCATATATCCTACTACAGAGGCCCTGTGCTGTCACAAAGAGAGGCTGGCTATGTCACACTTATGCCAAGTGACAGGAAGTAATAGTGGCAAACCAACAAGATGACAGATTGTGAATAGCTTTATGAAGAGCAGCTTTATTCAGTATCTTAGATGATTTTATGACGAATTTGGGAACATGTTTTGTCTTAGTATTCCAAGATTTGTTAACCAAGCTATCTTCCTGCCAAATAACTGATTTGATTTTTGATCACGCAATCGTCTGTATGGAAGCTAAGTAATGAAAAACATACCTCTTAACTTTGTAATCAATCACTTAGTGGCAGTTTTCAGACAGCATCTGCAACCTGATCCTGCGGCTTTGCCCACTTCAAAATCTGCCAAATCACATCCCTTTTCACAGAGGAGACCCAGCAACATGTCTAGGTTTGAGTCAGCGCCCATTATCAGTGTTCCAATTTGCTCCAATAGGTAACATTACATTTAAAAAACAGCAGGCAATTAAAAAGTAGAAATAGCCGAGTTGGTTCCCTCAACTCAGAACAATTTATTATGAGCAAACATGGACGTGATTTTGTTCTTTCTTGAATTATCATTTGCTGTTTGGCTGCCAACAAACAATGGAACAATGTGTAGATTTATTTGGATTCTTTGAATATTATTTTGATTGGTTGTAATCTGAAAACTCCCAGCCAGAGGTCACTAAATCCACTTGTTGGAGTTGTGGGAGTTTTCCAAAAACCCACCACTGCATTGCATCAGCTTCAAGAAAAGCACAAACTAAAGAAATACAACGTGACCCAATTTAGTTGTGTTTGATTACCTGTCAAAAGCAGGTTTATGATAGGAAATGATACAAGAGACAAAACATGACAATTAGTGTTGCTTATGCTAACTGTGCATGTGTACAATTAAAAAGAAGATTATATGGATCATGCATTGACTGTTGAACTAATTTTTTAAAGGTTGCATTTGTTAAAAAAAAGTGTAAATTGTGTGTGTAGAAACCTAGGCATGTGAGTGCTTTAACATCCGTAAACTGTGTGTGTTTGTTGCATTTGTGTAACTGTTTACATCCTTTCCTTCCCAGGTACAACCTCTTCATCGTGCTTTACCCCCTGGGGGTCATCGGGGAACTGATGACCATTTATGCTGCCCTGCCGTTTGTACGCAGATCTGGAATGTACTCCATGAGGCTCCCCAACAAGTATAACGTGTCCTTTGACTACTACTACTGCCTCATCATCCTCATGCTGTCCTACATCCCACGTAAGGAGACTTTCTATTTCCATGTTATGAGAATATATGAAAAGGAGGATGACCCCAGATAGATGAGCTCTCAGTGAGGATTTAACCGTTCATATTTCTCCACATGAGACTTCAGAGAAACAGCATTACAAATGGTCTGAAAGAATAATTTTGAGAGTTTTATTTGTAATGCCGAGAGTAAGATGAAAAGTTCAATTCCTCTATCATGTCTCCATCTTAAATATGTTGCTGGAGCCATGAGACAGTTAGCTTAGCTTAGCATAAAGACTCGAAACATGGGAAACAGTTAGCCTGGGTCTGTCAAATGGTTACAAAATCCATACACTAGGACCTCTAAAGCTCACTTAAGATGTCCTAGAAAACTAGAAAGTTGCAGGGAATTTCTTGGGTCACATTTGCCGTCAGGCAACCCCTGACCTATTACAAGTATCCAGGAAGTCACTGCTAGGCTAACTTTTTTCTGGCTATAGCTTTTTTTTATTCAGCCTAACTTTTCGAAAGAGAACAAATAAGCACATCTCCCAAAACCTGAAACTGACCGGCAGCCATCTTTGTTTTACATTTTGTATTGATGCAATGATGTTAATATAGCATCTTTGTGCCAGGTAAACAGTAATACATTCAATCAAGGACAACACCAATGCAAGACATATAACTTTTTAAAAGTTGATAATGAACAAGTTTTCGAAATGCATACATTTTGCAGATCAAATATACAATATTCTGTTTCGCATGACTTATAAAGGTTTCTTGCTCTCCTGCTTTTTATTTAAAATTCGGATGTAGTGAGCTTTGAGACAGCTGACTACTTTTGCCTATAACATAAAGAACAGTTAACAGAACATTTTCATTGTCCCCACAGTGTTCCCTCAGCTCTTCTTCCACATGCTGCGGCAGAGGAGAAGGGTGCTTCACGGGGAGGTCATAGTGGAGAAAGACGACTAGAAAAGCCACCACCTCACGCCTTCGTTTGAGCCAGCCATCACCCCTCACCTCCCCCACTTCATCTTTAGCCCCATCGGCCGTTACATTCTCCAACGCACGGGACCGGAAGAGCCGCACGGACGACGAAGAAAGGAGTTCACCAGTAGTGAGCAACAATAACTGATCCTAAGTCTTTACAGGATTAATTCCTATCTGAATGGTAAAATTAGAAACATGCTTACAGTCCCAGTGTTTGCTGGAGCTTGAGACTCCTTTACTGCACCTTGTTGCACTGAAACACGAGTCACAACACCTCCCGAAGGAGAAAAAGGGAAAAGAGAGGCTTCCAGGGAAATGTGAAATGAAACATGTGAGGAAGATTGTAAGTTGTGTCTCCTGAGTTGTCCAAACATCAACCCCAAAAGCAACCCAATTGGCAGTCCCATTATTTTTTTAAGTGTATTCCACTACCGAGATTTTGTACAAAGCAAAGATAAAAAAAGAGGAAATAGTTCCATCATACCTCAACAATAAATCTACATTTAGACAATATGCTGCTTCTTTGTGAATGTTTGTAAATGATGCAATGTGAAATGAGCGGTTAATAGTAAACATATTTCTTAAAGTATTCGCATCCTGTATCACTTAGAGCAAGCACAGCTCAAACTTAACATTTTGTCAGCTTGGCTCCTGCATTCTTCTGTGTTGCTTTGATGTTTACTATGTCAAATTCATTTACAAGAGTGCATCTTAAACAAATTTGAAGTCTTCAAAAAGTAGTTTTCAATAGACGGCTGTAGGTGAGAGTACAATTCAGATTTTTGTAAGCACTTTCAGTCTTCAGTCGCTGTTGTGTTTGTTTTTTAACATAAGGAATCCAATGTCCGTGTTGATAAAGGTAGTTAGTTCCCTCCTATTTAAGGTGCTATTGTAACATCATTTCAATCTTCTGTGCAGCTTAAGGAGTGACTGTGATTGGAGTTGACCTAAAGCAGGAAAACAGGATGTGAAATGATTGAGAGGAAATGTTGCATAGCCCAAGGTTATCTACGAAAATCAACTTTTCTGCTTATAATCTGGGTTAGGGAGGAGAGAAACAATGAAAGTCAGGCACTGGGAAAGTTATTTTTCAAACAATAGAAATGTGAAAATACCTTCTTTTGTGCAAAATGAATAAACAAAGTTCTACAATACTGTGGAGAGTTTTGTGATGACCGTCATACTTATGCAGACAGATAAGCCAAAAAAAAAAGCCAACAAATACAAACACCTTGTGGGTTTTTACATATTTATTTGAGCATTTCCTTCATTTTTCGTAGTGTTGTTAAACTCAAGTGTTTTTCTTCACAGGAAACTACCTGAGTGCATAAAATGGCACATTTTATATTTGTAGGATCCACAGATTCATATTCATTAGCATATGTACGTCTGTAATAGTGAAAAATAAATCTCATAACCACAAAATACTGTATCATATTAAACTGTAAATGTGCAGTCTTGAACTAAAACAAGCTGATTTTGACATATTCCTGTATTAATGTGTAAATGCTTACTTCGATTCTACTCATATAAAGGAAAATGCTATATAGACATTCATGAGGGGAGATAAACGGTTCCTCAAAGATAGCATATCAGCGACATTTCATGTTTTAGCGCATCATTTTGCACCTTTTCATTTTAAGACTATTACAGTACATGTTATGAAAAGCACTACGATAAGTCCACTTGGCTTCATAGAATGAATAACTTCCTACAAAACTTGCATAATCAAATATACATTCAGATATTCACGCAGAATACAGTTTTATAAAATGTATTTAAAATAACCATAAAAATATTTATATATATAAATCAGTTGGTGATTTGGTACTTTAAAAAATAAAAGTCCTCCTTCTGTGATTGCCCTGCTGTATTGCACTTGCTGGTAATGTTGGACTGTGTTCACTTTGGAGGAGAAAGGCATCTCTTCCCCATGAAAGAGACGTTCTCTACTGCAGCGCTGGGCTTATTTCAAAATTGTCCCTTTTCTCTCTCCGTACGGACTCTCCATGTGCTGTGCTGGTGGACCAGTGCCACATGGGGGAAGTCTAGCTGCTCACTGCAAGCTCCCTTCCAAGAAATCGCTACGATTCAGGCAAACTCGCTGCAAAAAAAGATCAAGACAGATATTAGGACAGCTCGACTTTTGGACATTTGGAAAGGAAAAGAAGAGAAGAACCGACGTACTGGTATCCATTTCCTTCTCACAGATGTAGCTTATGAGATCTTCACAGAAGAAATCATTCCACAGCCCTTCATGGATGAGCCCTGCGCAGTCTTCTCCCATTTCATGCCCGTGGCCCCAGTCATCAGGCTGACCAGGCTTCCACCTCCTGCAGGCAAACAAGAGGGGGCGATCAAACATTAGACACACAGGGTTTTTTCTAAGAGAATGGTGGAAAACTACAGCGGTGAGAGAGAGAGACAAACTGCAGCAGGAATTGAAGTTGAATCATCTGATTTGTTTGAGGTTAATGAAGCTTCTATCCAAAGGGGCATATGTTATATAATGCTGGTTTGATACATTCCATAATGGTGTCTATATCCTTTTTTTGCAGTTACAGAGAATGTTTTTCATTTCGTTGCAAGAGAGTGAACTTGTCTGATCTGACCACCCTGACAAACAAAAGTTTATTGAATGTGAGAGTATTTGTTTTGTTTAACTGGGCAACAGGAATATAGCAGTGGAGCTTTGCATTTCTAAGCAATCAAAAAACATCAGAAAGTTCAGACTTTGCATGTTTTTATAGTGTTGTTTCATGTAAATGAAAACCTACGGCTTGTTATTATTATTGGAAAGCAGCTCTGAAACAAAATACCCATCTGAGGAACAACACCTAATTAACCTGTTAAGCCCTGAGCCTGTTTTCCAGGTCTCAGGCTCGAAAATGACATTCCTAGAACAAATGACTATAACTCCACTTATAAAAGGGGTAAATTAATAATGTTTTTTCTCAAAGCAATGATAAACTTGTGAGTTGGATGTAGAAAAGTCAGAATCAATATAGATTTATTTTATTTTAAAGTAAATTCAGATTCAATATAGTAAAAAAACATAAATTATAGTGTCCGTCCAAAGAAATACATTACTTATAGTGAAAACCACCCTTGAATGATGGGATAGACACCCTTGAATGATGGGTTAGACTAAAAGCTTTAGGAATCCAAACTATAACATATAATAAGTACCCTGTATCAAGATTGATGCAAAACAAGTGACATTTCACCTTTTTAGTGAGATTTAGATTTAAAAAAACCCACTTCTGGGGTAATTTGGCTGGATTTTCCATATCTCCGGCCCCCCTTGGTCGATTTTGATGATTGACATCTCTTTTTAACCGTTAGAGCCAATAGAATAGAGGGGAAGTTCCTAAATCCACCTATATGTTACCAAATAAGGAGTGAGAGTGATGCGTAGCCAGAATACCCAAAACAGGAAGCTGCGATACACTCTGGTAGCTATCATAGCAGCTAATATGAAAACTCAGTTTGAAAATTGAATGATGGATTATCAGTAAACATAATCAAAGTGACACAGACACATTGGATTAACCTATGGATTAACCTTCAGCCACGTTTTTCTCGTTTTAATGCCATTGAACACAACTTTTGATCAGAAACAGCTAAAGGTAAGACAAATTTCCCGATTTTGCTCCATAAAGCTACGTTGTGTGTTGTCTGGGTTTGTTTCCCATGTCGCGGGTTCTGATCGCTCAGTGATGATACTTATACTTCTGGAATCTGTGGAATCTCAGCTCGCTAGCTAATATCTTGTTTGTACAGATCCGATAAGTAATAAAGTATTTATACCTAGAGTTCTGTGCTAAGTGCGTTAGCATTTTATAGCTCAGGGCTCATTTAGACGCTTCTTGTGAGACTTGTTTTTTGATTCGGTAAAAATGGTTCAAATTGTCAGTTAGCTGAGTTTCTTCCCGTTAAGTGAGTATGACACATTCCTAGTTTATTAAATGTTAAGAAGCCCTGAGACACAGTTTTGTGAAAAAAAAGCCCGTAGCCCCCGCCTGCTGGGGCTTAACACAGGATAAAAGGTTCCCTATGGTGGTATTTCCTGATTTCATACTGACGTGAAAGCAGGTTCAGTCCCATCCAGCCAGCGCCAAGCGGTCTCCTCCTCCCTATCCGTCAGACCCATCCAGAAGTAGCCTTTTCCAAAGGTCTGCTTCTTCAGCCATTTCTGAGATCACACGAGGACATCAAGACTGAGATATAACCTCACATATTACAGAACAAGGACAACATTTGATTCCAGTGCATAATGATTTTAGCTGATTTCATTCTTAAAGTGCTAAAGAGAGAATCATGATTAATCACCTGTTCCTCCACATCGTTGATGATCAACAATGAAGCAGAAGATGATTCACAGGTCGCCTTTGCATCGTCGAAACTGTGCAGGTCTTTGGAGAACAAGTAGCACTTGCCTCTGTAGTGTGCCCACTCAGAAGGGCATCCTGTAAAACATAAAGTCACAAACAACCATATTATTATCAACAAGGTTAGATCAAATTGGTATACCTCCAACATTTTGATTATTAAATAGTTGAGATGTTGGGAAATTAAAGGAAACATTGAAGCTTATAAGATGTAAAGTTTTACCTGGGGCCCAAAGAGTAGGAGCTACTGCCTCATCCTGCAGAGACACAGGGCCCATAGGAATTGATGGAGCCCGGATTGGGACCCCTTGTTGTCCCGGTTGTCCTGGGGGTCCCGGAGACCCTGGAGGCCCCACTGGCCCAAGCAGTCCCCTTGGACCCGGCTCACCAGCTGACCCCATTGCCCCTCTGATACCCGGGGGGCCCTGTGCCCCCTGAGGACCAGGCTGTCCGTCTCTTCCCGGCAGACCGTTAGCACCCGGCTCTCCTTTTGTCCCAGGAGGTCCGGCCCTGCCTCCTGACCCTCGGGAGCCCTTTGACCCGGGGTTGCCGGGTACGCCTGGCATGCCTTTTAACCCTGGTAGACCTGGTGATCCTGGGATACCCTGCTCTCCTCTGGGTCCTCGTATCCCCGGACCACCCTTTTCACCTTTTTCTCCCTTCTGGCCAGGCTGACCAGCTGATCCCTGGGGTCCTTTGTCCCCTCTTGAACCTCTGGGACCAGGAGGGCCTGAAAATAAAAATTCACGATTTCAAATGTTTTCCAAAAAAGAAGGGTAGTGACATTTTGCAATGAGCGCTTAGTTATTTTTTGATAGGATTTAGATTAATACTATGGCTGCAGTTTATTTTACATAGTCTTAACACATTGGATTTAGTCCAGATTAAACCAACATCATATACGAATTTAATGAATGAATTTTGCCAGAAATGCTAGTAGCTGGATTTTATTACATATAGACATAGCCATGCTAGCTGTTTTCCCATTTCCAGTGATTGCTATAATCTAAGATAACCAGCTGATGCCTGTAGCTTTATTTGTGTTGTAAAACATTAGAGTGAATTTGATTTTCCTCATCAAATTCCTTGCAAGAATGCGAATAAGCTCCCAAAATATCAAGTTCTTTGACTTTCAAAATAACTATTTAATTAATACAACACCTTCCTTACCCTTTAAAATTGTGAAGTTGGTTATTAGCTGTGAGTGCTTGTTGTCAACCAGCTTCATCTCCTCCATGACAATAGAGAGGTTGGTGACCTCCTTGTCCATACGCGCTCCCAGCTCTTCCTGCTGAGACCTCAGACTGGACGCCTCTGTCCTCACGTCCGTCACGCTGTTGTTGAGGTTCACCAAGAAGTCAGAGTGGCGGCCGACGGTCTCGGAACAAGTGCGCAGGTCGTTCAGGTTGAGGTTGATGGCGCCCAGGAGCTGCGTGGTGAAGCTGATGTTGCCGGTCACACGGTCCATACTCTGCTCGGACTCATCCAGCCGCACTTCCAGCCGGTCAAACTTGGTGGATGTAAAGTTACTGAAGTCCCTCTGCCGGTCCAACACCTCCCTGAGGGTCTGGTCGTGGGCATCAGCCAGGCTGCTGGTGTTCTGGATCTGGTTGGCCACCGAAGCCAGTTGTGATCCCACCTCCTCCAGGCTGTCGTTGTTGGCTTTTGCAAGAGTTGAGGTGTTGCTGGCCATGACCTGGAGGTTTTCCACCTTACCACGGAGCCACACAGTGTCCGAACGCGTCTGTCTGGCCGTTTGCTCCAGGCTCTGAAAGTCATTACGCATTTTCTGTATGGCCTGGGTAGTGTCTTCCACTGAGCGTTGCAGTACAGCGATGAGGTCTCTCTGCTGGGCCTGGGTGAAGTTGAGACCGCTGATGCTGAGCAGGGCCTGGTCCTGAAGTTTCACCTGCTGCAGGAGTTCTCTCTGAAGTCGCGTGGTGTCGTCCTGCAGGCCTCCAATGGCGCCGCCGTGAGACTGCAGCGTGCCATTTACAGAGTGCAAGGTGGCTGTGTTGCTATCCAGCGATCCCTGAATGGAGCCCTGGCTGTTTTGGATGTCTGAGCCAATGTTCTGCAGCTGACTCAGCTTAACTTGATCGCTGTGGATGCGTTCTTCCACCGCAGACAGCTGCCTCTGGAGAGACCAGATGTTGTTCTTGAAAGCCTGGATCTCTGTGGTGGTATTCTCCGACTTCGCCCCTGCTTGATCATCTGACGAGGGAGATGAGTGCCAAAGTTACAAAGACTATTCAGCTTCTCACTTCTCTTTTACTGCAGCTTAACCACAGATACATGGAACTTACCTAGCTTTTTCAAATCAGTCTCGACAGCAATTATCTTTCCTCCATAGTTAGCGATACCTTCGGACACAGTGTCAACTCTTTGCACCACTGGAAGGAAAACAGAACAGGTAGGACAAAGGTTAGTGTCAGACTCATCACAGGCTCCATCTTTATTAGCAGACAAGAAATGCCCGCAACCACAGACATCCTATATAAAAGGGATCAGAGAGGAAACCACTGAAAGATACTGAGAGATGTCTTGTAGGCATGCAATAACGCTGCACTCGATTAATGTAATCTCATGGGTTAGGCCAGATTTAGAGTGTGACAGGAGGTGGGCAGACGTAGTAAAAGGGGAATATGGAGTTCATTGTATTTCGGGTGATCGACAGAAAAGGTATAGGCACTGTGAAAGAGACAGGAGGAGGGAAAAGGAAACATTCATTCAGCAAAGATGGAGTGGGTGGTCAATGACAGACTCTGAAGCTGGAGGTTGCATGGGGAGACACTGGCGAGGGCCCTAGGGGACAGGAAGTGGCCTAGTGGGGGTCTTCAGTAAACAGGCGGATCAAAGACAGCCCAGAGGAGACAGACGCTGTGGCAGAGAGGCTCTTCACGCCCCCACAGGCGACACCAGCGTTCATTTCCTCTGGAATGTGTCTGGGATTCCGGGGAATAAGCCCAATTCTACCACCAGCCTGGCCAGGGGGACACATCCTTTAACTGGGGACGGCATGGGCTCCTCCATTGGGAAGCAGCACCCCCGTCCCCAGACAACAGTTCATGGGGCTTTCAGATCACAACATGTTCAAATCCATCCATCCCTCTAAATAAGGACACAGGTTGATAATTTTGTCCATGGCCCGATAAGCAGTAATAATGTCTTTAATCTCATGGTATAACTGTAAGTCATCATATCCCATGTATGTTGAACCTTAAGCACTAAGTTTCACATATTGTGGAATACATGTATGTTTATGTGTTTTCTTGCCGAGTCAGATTAAAATATTAATATCACTCATGTTTGTCAGCTAAGCATGAAGCTAACTCCAGCTAGCTTAGCTTAGCAAAAAGACTGAAAGCTGCTAGCCTGGTTAAAAGGTAACAAAGTCCTCCAACAAGCACATGTCAATAACGTTTGTTTAGGTGAAAGTCAAATCAGTTAAAAAACAATACTGGTCTTGCGGTGATGGTAGACATATTTTGTTACCTTTGCAGAGACCCAGGCTAGCAGTTTCCCCCCTTTTCCAGTCTTAAAGCTAGCAAACAGTCTTTTGGCTCTCTCTAGACACTTTTGAATGCACTTCCACAGACAGAACCATACACTACACCTACAGTATGGCACATTGTTTCATCATACTATGACAAAATTAACCATAAAATACACTTGCAAATAAGTTATAACTGCAAGAGGGCTTCAGAGGAAAGCAATATTTTGAAAGAAACCCAAGAGGTCTTAAAACTGTCCGGGTAGCCTTGTAAAAGTCAGCTTCCTTATACATTTAAAGTCAGAAATAGTTAAAATGATTGTAATGGTCACTCTTAATTAATCAATTAAATATTTAAGGACAGCAGCTGAGGAGTGTCGACTTTTATTTTATTGATATTGCCTGTCATGCTATAAAGACGCTACTTGTGGTGATTGTAGCTGCTGAATAAAAGGTAATAAAAAAGCCGGTACTGTAGTATATTTGTCTTAGTATATGGGTTAACCCTAGGGACACGTTGCATTTGTCCAGAAAGACGGATTAGAGAGATATTCAATGAGGGATTACATTGAAAAAGTGTCACAGCAGCTAGCCTGGAGGTGAAGTCAAAACGTACATAGGCGACCTTAAAAGAGCGTGAATCTAATGGGACTACATACAGGAAATAACATATAAAAACCATTCAAGTGTTTTATTGTGACATGTTAAAGTATTAAGGTAAAAGTAGCAAAAGTAGAGGAGAGCCCAAAACTGACTCAGCTACACCCCAAGCTAACCAAGTAATGCTGAAGTAGGAAAATTGAGTTTATATTTAAAAACCAGTTGGTGTTCCAGAATAAAAGCACATTTATGCAGGGAGGGAGGTAAAATGCCAGGTCATGTCCTCCTCCAGTCTATTTTCTTACTGTCTTAGAGGGAAATGAATGGGACTTGAATCCTCTAGAGTCCAGACTCAGTGAATGACCTCACACTGCTTTTGGTCGTGTCAATCAAGAGACCACGCCGCAGGAGAGAGGACAGGGGTCACTGAATCCCTGCCAAACCTTTAAGGTTAAATTGCATCAAAACAAAAGAGTCACATTGAGGATGTTGGTGTGGGTCAGTGATGGAGGACAGAGAGAGGCACAGATGTTAAGTGCATAGAGTCCTCAGGGTCTCACAGCATTACCATCTGGAGCTGGGAGGGTGTTTAGCCTGAGCTGTGGTTCCCTTGACAGAGCGGGGCTTCAGTGCCAGTAAAAACCCAATTTCAGTGGGTTCTGCTGGAGTTGCACTGAGTTCACTCACTGCTCATATGGGATCAATTAGGCCTGCATGAAAACATGCACCATGGAACAAGAAGGACCGACTGAGCTCAGAGAGTAAGGGGACATCATTGTTGATGCAGTTAAAACCCTCAGATAACCCCTGAACATGTTAACTTTCACATCCTGAAAATAAGTAGGGGATAAAAGCAGTCGCATATTGGAGTGTTTAGCACAATTATAGCATTCAGAGTTCAATTCTCAGAAAAGACGGCGGGACCGTTTATCGACCTGAATTTTTTTTTTTAAAAGCTAACTGTAGACTAAATAGGAAGCCATTCCCAGTAGATAGTTAGCTTAGTTTAGCGAAAAGACTTAAATGGGGGGAAACGGCTAGCCTGACTTTGTACAGAGGTAAGGGGTTTTGAACGGCACTGATAGTGGATTATGTAACCTTAAGACAGAGCTGATTCCTAAACTAAGCTAGCCAGCTGCTGGTTGTAGATATGTATAACAGACATATAGAGAATGCCAATAAGTGTATCTAACAAAAGGCATTATATTTATTTTACTTCTGGATTCTTTCTTATAGGTGTTGCGGTCTTCTCCTCATATTTTCCATTACTAATCGATTGCCATGAAATAATGATATAATAATGAAGGAACATTGCGAAAGAACATTCATGTAATGCTTGGTCCCATGATTGAAGAACTCTTTCTTTCACACACAAACACACACAAGCTCTCAGTGTCAGTCATTACACACTCAGTAATGCTTTTATTCTTTTGGCAGAACCAGAAAGAAAGACAAACCAAACAATAATATGTTTGGGCCCGCTCTCTCAGCACACTGTAAGCAAATTATTTTATAAAACAAAATGCATCATTGAAGTGATGTTTAGAAAACTCATTCTGTAATTGTACCCAGCAGGTCACAGTGACAGAGTGTATGGGGCCTTCTTACCTTTATATCCAAGCACAGCCACAGCGATGGTGAGGAGGGTACACAGCACATAGAGCAGAGCTATGGAGGTCTTCAGCGCCCAATCATTCTTACACTTGGTGCACTGGGTGCCCTCCTGGATCCCTGAATACAAAAAGAAGACATCATCATATTATACATTGTTCCTGAACAGAAAGGTCTTAAAAGGACATGTGGGTAGAATTTGGTGTTAGCTGAGGACTGTCCAGATCCAGGAGTCCCACATCTGGACAAACAGTCCTGGAGTCTACATTAAAGAGTCCGGCAGTTTCCTTAGGGCCCGGGTGATGAAGGGGCAGGGGACATAAAAACAATCCCCCCCACTGATTTGTTTACACTCCGCGACAAGCTTATTTTCCTGAACTCAGGCTCCACTCGAAAAACTTCCTCTGTTTCAGTTCTCTTGTGTGCACAAAGAATCAGACTGAAGAAACGATGTTTAATGTACTTTTTGTACTTTTAACGTCAAACGCTGCCTCTTCATATATATTATATATATATATATATATATATATATATATATATATATATCTTCTTAAGGCAGCGTTAGTGGATTTTGGAGTAAAACTAAAAAGGCCTTAGCTAGCGGGGACACTTGTGGAGTACTTCTTTCCGAGGATATTTTCATGACAGATGAGTGGCGAGATCCACAGCGCTGACGGGAACACAGCTGTGTTTCATTTTCAATTCAGGAAGTGTGTGTGGAAAGGTTTGGGGGGGGGGGCATTCTGTTTTTCAAGTACCTGGAATGAAACTGACTTTACATTTGCAATATGAAGGAATGGCTTTAATTCAAACTGGCAGCACAAAGGGTTCAATACATAACTATCACCATCCGTGAGTCACATGCCCATTTTTCATCAACCTGTTAAGAGTCAGGACCATTCAGTGCCAAAGATTTCACTAGACATCTAGTTTAATACATGAGGTAATCATTCAAAAAGTCCAGCGCTGACTGAATGGTCAGGGCCTCTATTGGGAGTTTAGATGCCAAAGTTAACAACTTGACTCAATATTATGAGTGGGGATTGTTAATGATCACCCGGTGTAAGTACTCAGTTGAACACCAAATTCAGCTGGAAGGGAAGTCTCAAGAAAGCTCTGCCAACCTGAGAGAACTTCCAAATAACGGTAAAAAGCTAGATTTAACTGAGTTAAAAATGGTTTGAATTTTATTACCGTAGAACTTACGTAGACATTTGATTACCGCAGATACAATAGTTTATACGCCTGCCAAAAAACTGTGTCCGTTCTACATTGTTTGTCCACCAGAGTGTTTCTTAAAAAATAAATAGTCTAAGGACTTGGTATAAAGAATAGGTTTTTCAAAATCAAATATGTATTGATTTTAGTTTACATCTTAAAAACTCATCAATCCGGTGAAAGCCCACAAACAAAACACTGACATATAATCACATTATAGTTTAGATAGGTCCAAGATAATTCAGTGAACTGCAATCAAATTGATTCAAAGCTTCGAATAAGCATAGACAAAGATGTTGAAATGTAATCTACAGTTTAAACTCTTTGCCAACACATGTGAAACCACCGCCTCTCTGGCCAAGTAACAGTCTTTACGTTTTGCTTCATGCTGGACTGAAAAATGTGGAAATCAATCTTAGTACATGACATCTTTGCATAAACTGAATCACTTATAGTTGATAAGTGATTCCTTGCTAAAAGAAATGTCCAAAGCTAAAATGATGTGGGGCAAAAAATAAATCATGATGATAAGCAAGAAGACGACAAAAACTGTAGAGTCATGGGAAGAAAATATCTGTGGTGGTTTGTTGGTTTTTACTTATTGCAACACACACCTGAGAGTGACCTCAGCCATTAGAGCCCTAAAACAAGCTGATGCTCTATGTGTAAAGAGCCTTATAGTGCATCAACGTTATCCTTGAAAACTGCAGCTTCAGCTCTGCGTGTGGAGCCAGTTACTAAGCACAAAGCTGCTAACACAGCTGTGTATGAGGAGTTACCAAAGTCTTCCCTCGCCACCGGTTTAACTGTAAGCAGAGAAGTGCACTCTGGGAATACAGCCACGATAAATGATTGCATGTCTGAATCATTCATAAGTGCTGACATGTTTGAAGTGTCAGCTCTCGCATGCTTCCACAATATTGCGAGTGTATGGTCGGTTCATCAGTTCACAGTAATCAAAGCGCTGCTGCCCCAAATTTGCAATTCCAATCCAAACAGGCTGACAGTGTTTACAAATCTGCCGCGCTGAAATGATACCACAACACTTTGTAAGGGAATCAACTATTACACAGGCCAAAAGGATTTTCCATTTCGGTGCACGTTGACTGATGATCTTCAGATGCTCAGTGGATAAGTGGAGGATTTTGTGCTGGCTGTCAAATATGGAGGACACCTGGCAAAACACAAAAACCGTGGCCGACAACACAACAACAAAAGGACAGAGTTCAGTTTCACAGCTCCTCCGTGAGCACACAGACTTCAGATGGAGCAGCTGTAGTCTCTTCAACCCCTGAGAGTCCACACACCAGTGGGCTGTCTAAGGCTTTATCAGGGGTTGTGACCGGCGTGCTGTTCATTTCCCAGTGGGGCACTTCCTGGATGAGTACGAAAAAAAAGGAGTAGAGACAGATGCTGGACAGGACTGCTGAGTTAAGCTCTCGGCTCAAATTGGCGGGGTTTTTATTTGTTTCCTGTTTCTTGTGATGTCCCTACATATGTCATGCGCATAAGTTAAGACTCAAGGGCTTGTTCCCTTCCCTTCGAGATGCCGTTTGCCATTCATTTACTCTATTGACAGGTTTATTTTGAGTAAGTTAATATACTGTAAGTGGCTTTACTAGGAACTATACGAGGAGCCCAATAAGACATTATTAATATTGATAGTTGGGAGTAAATACAATAAATATATATCTGTTAGTAGAACTTTTCTAAAAACCTAAAAGGTAACATGAACAAACTATCTAGAAAAACATTATACCAACATGATATATCAGGAAAAAAGCTAATTTCTGCTGATATATTACGCAATCAGTACAGCCCTACTACAGTAGCTTGGTCTAAATTAATACAGTTAAAGTGGAATGAACAAAGAAAATTAGAATCAGAGTATGAATCAGACCAACCATTTAATGCCAGTAACAAAAGTCAAATTATGCCTTAATTATGGTAGATTCTACCAAATACCAACAGGGAAAAAAGACATCCAGATGTTAAAGGGACTCCTTTGTATACCTCTGTAACATAGTGACATCACTATAAGACTCGTGTTACTATTGTAACTCAGTTTTTATTTGGTGTCCTATAACCTGCAAATTACTAAAACCATGCTTACATGGATGTCAATTATATTGTTACTTTTTCTACTTTCAACTTTTGTAAGAAAAAGCTAGATTTATCACAGTTTGCATTTAAAAAAAGGAACCCAATAAATGATGCATTACATAAGTGATAGTCTATATGGCACATAAGAGACCTTATGGTTATGGCACCTCTCCACATTCCCTGACTTGCTGTTGACATGAGAAATGGCCAGATGGATTGGAGACAGTCAAGACGAAAGCTGTTCACACATTCTCAAATATCTGTCACACTAACGGGGCCCAGATGCACACATCTTGAGGTTTGTAGAGCATAACGTTTGGCTACATTTAGAGTCACGATGTGGAGAGGTTCAAAAAGAAACATCCAGTGTGACATGCTTTTTGTTAAACATTCAAAATGAGGAAGAAGAGAATGCGAAGCAGATTGTGGAACAACTTAAGTAAACACTGACCTCCCTGTTCACAGTTTAACATCAGAGGCTTGGTTTCCTCTAGTCTGTCTGCTCGTCGTTAAGACTGACTCTGATTCGTCATCTTTCCCCTCCGCCTGCGCAGTCACTCACCGTCAAATCTGACCGACCACAACCACAAAAGCAGCCATGGTCCAGGATGCTCTGACCACAAGCTGACAACAACACTTTTACTGCTCATAGCAAAACTAAATTGATGCTGAAAAGACAATGAGCCTTACCAAAATAACTATGTTTTCTAATCCAAATTGATTCCCTCATCATTGTTTGTTTTGCCTGGATAAAGTCACCCATTGTTCCTGCAAAACCTCTGTTGAAATAAAACCGGACAGGGTTCACTTTAGTCATAATTAAGTGTCTCCAATCCTCCGTCTTTCGCCAACCTTATTTCCTAAAACAACGAATTACCAAAATCATCTTGTTCTTCTCAACATAATATGCCCCAGAGTTCCAAATGATTCCCACAGCCAGTCAGGGCTGGTGCGTGGGCCCTGGTCATTAAACTACAATGTTTATTTACTGTAAATAGCAGAAGGGACGCTATAGTAACGGATGAAAACACAAAGCTGTGAGCTGAGGTCACACAAACTGTGATTTGGATTATTGCCTCATTGAACACACACTCAAACCCTTTCCAGGAAGCAGGGTGCAGATTACTCCAAGAGGGCAATCACTGAACTATAACTGGCACTTAAGACAAAGAGACGAGTTACAGACACG
Source organism: Pseudochaenichthys georgianus (assembly GCF_902827115.2). Classification (NCBI taxonomy): domain Eukaryota; kingdom Metazoa; phylum Chordata; class Actinopteri; order Perciformes; family Channichthyidae; genus Pseudochaenichthys; species Pseudochaenichthys georgianus. Next base: position 17,261,101 of record NC_047522.1, on the reverse strand, counting down.
CAATGGTAGAAGTCCTTTCTGAGCCATAAGTCAAACTATATCAGAACGGGATAATACTCTGTTACAACTAAGTAAATGTTTTGTTTGAACATAAAGAAGAAGAGGTAACTTTCAAACACAACAAATCAGACAACAAAATATCTCCATGCCCTTCTAAATGAAACAAGCACCTTTTGATATGACACCGCTATTGACGGGACATCAACTACGTTTTAAAGTAAGTCCGTTTTCTGATATGACACAATGGGTAAAGTTGGAAAGTCTACATTTTGTCCAACCATCTCAATCTTTCACATATGCAACTTTGTCGTCTGGAAACAAAAACATGTCCCCAGATTATTTTAAAATAGGCTATAATGACATACAAGTAAAGTTGCTGAAATCCAATACTTAATGCAGATAATTCATTTTCAGGATAGCAGACTGACGTTTTTATTTGCACTGAATGTCGAAATCTGTTGTTTTCACTTGTTTTCTCAAAAAACAGTCATCTCTCATGCCATCTGTGTTTCATTACTCGACAGAAATAAGTTTGAGTTTTACAAGATCTCTGAAACACTGTAATCTCAGCCAAGATGTTTTACAGTCAGGAGGGAGATGATGGCTCAATGAATGAGTCATACTGTACAGCGCTCAGCTTTCTCAATGGCATGGTGAGGTGGCCTGCACTGACTCATGTGCTGCGACGCTGTGCACACGTGTGTGTGTGTGTGTGTGTGTGTGTGTGTGTGTGTGTGTGTGTGTGTGTGTGTGTGTGTGTGTGTGTGTGTGTGTGTGTGTGTGTGTGTGTGTGTGTGTGTGTGTGTGTGTGTGTGTGTGTGTGTGTGTGTGTGTGTGTGTGTGTGTGTGTGTTTTTGGACATAAATCAGTGACATTAAGACATCATTTTGAATAATTAGCCCCCCTTTGGCTCTTCTCAAACTCCTTGCCTCCATGGTGTACCTATTGTCCCTGAACCTGTGTCTTGGTCAAATCTGCATCTGTAATTTCTCAATGCCATTTTATCTTGCTGTGTTCAACTTTGTAGCCAAAAAGAAGAAAGCTTGACGGCAAAGGAAATGTAATATTAAAAAAACATTAATAACAGCTCTTTTAGTCATACTTAGTCCCTCGCAGCGGAGGTCCTGGCTTTATGGTAACCTCGCCTAATAGCTGACTGTTTAACAGCTTGGAGAATAAACGTGGTTCTACAGAATGCCCACTGCGCTCACTTGGAGGCCGTACCTGCCAATGACGCAATGAGAGGAAGTACAAAATTAGGGCCGAAGGGTTCTGAGTTCAAGGGATGGCTCTGGGGCCCTTGCAGGAAACTGACACCATCCCAGCTCCATGTGTGGCCTGATTCAGGCTCCATCTCTTTTATTACATGTGATGGAAACCATACGCCTCCATCATAGGAGATAGGGGGGCATGATGCTCATAGCAGTGAGGAAATAAGAGGGGGAGTGAAGAAGGATCAATGTGAGAAGATATAGAGGGAAAGCAATATGGTTTAAAGTTATGACGAACTGTTTAATCCAGTAACCCCCTTTCACATCATGAGCCAAGAACCTCTCAGGATCAGAAAGCTCGGTTGGATGCTACAAAATCAGATGCTGTTGGTACCTGTACATGTGGTTAAATATGTAAATTGTAATCCCTGTACATTTTGCTGTATGATGTCCTTTTGTTGTTCTGTTGTTTATGTTTGTATGTCTTCTTGTGGAACCTACTGCTGCAGGTCTCCCTTGAAAAAGAGATCATTGATCTCAATGGGATTTTACTTGGATAAATAAAGGTTTTGAATTTAATTTAATTGAGTGACATGGGCCAGGTCACAATGGGAAGGAGAGAAAAAAAGGATATGTCCGACTGAGCACATCCAACAAAAGGCATTATCAAATGATGATGCAATCAATATTGCAGCTTCCCGCAGCTCTTCCTGGCTACAGCTGTCTGCCGCCTCGCAGTGGGAGAGTAAAACAGAGCTTTTTTTCTACCCAAAAATCTAATTCATCCGTCCGATCTGCTTTGATTCAGTGACAGGTTTATGAGGTTCCATTACACAAAGGAAAGAGGAAAAAAGTTGAACATTTGGTTGTATTTTGGCTTACTAAGTGGATAAACACACATCAGCGTGTACACTTAGTGTACAATGTAAAAAGACACTGAACATCTCTGTGTATGTTGAAACCTGCATTAATTTGTTGGCACCTTCTCAGTAACTGCTTTATAAGGTGGTAAAGGGTGAAACCCTGGCATTATCACCTTATAAAGTTATAACGCTGAATGTGTAACAGGGGCTTATTTAGACAAGCAATAGACACAGGGTAACATTAGCGTGTTAATTAAGCACCATTTCCATACAGTATACCTCCCAGTATAAAGTTTTAGCTTTGTTGGCAGAGTACAGAGAATCTGGTACCGACATTTTCCAAATGTTCCCCTTCACACATGTAGGAAAACAACAGGAGATTGTCTTTTTCATGCATGTTCTAACTCGCTTAAAATCAAAACAACTAGCTGAAAGACACTACAACGTATTGGTTCTACTTTGATGTGAGGATAAAACTAAAACATTGATTAGTGCAGCTTTAATATTAAAGTTCAGGATTAATCAAACCTGAGTAAAAAAATAACCATGCGACTCTTTAAGGACACGGACCAAACAGCCTCATCCTACCAACTGATAGTAAAGGTAGACAAACAAATACTTCCAAAATGGTTTTCAGACAGGCACACAGGCCGTGGCAGCATCCTCCCCCCCTGCATCCCCCCCCCCCCCCCCCCCACGAGCCTGGAGGCCCCGCACGGCTCTGCAAAGACTCAGCGCTCGCTGCAGTTACACAAACAGGTCGTCTTTCCAGAAAACTACATCAACAGTGGAGTGGGGTGCGGGAATGGTCTTACTCAGCTAAGGGATTTGGGGCCCAACAGAGTGACTTGGGTTTTAGTTACAAGCAAAACATCGGATCAGAAGAACCCAAAAACGTTGTAGCTCTCTAGTAAGTGTGTGTGTGTTTCTTTTTGTCTGAGTGTGTGTGTGGCCCTCTAGTTAATGACCATCACATTAACATCCAGAATTTGATAGCCTGCCTACGCTCAACTTTGAAGGAAAGACAACACCATCAGCTAAAAAAAAGAAGAAGTGAGTTCTAAGTGAGAGTGCGGGAGCGCAGGACAAGAAAAACAAAAGACTTCCAATGGAAAACCGTCTGTTTGTCCTCAGTCAGCTGCCATTGAAAAAAAAGAAATCATCACAAAGTGCAGCACCTTACAATGTTACCATACAGGATTTGGATAATCGTGTTCCCTTTCAGATAACATCGCACCACAAGAAAATCTGAGAATCTGTTGCTTTCTTTCAGTCAGCATTCTCAATACCAGTAGACTCTCAGCTGCAAGAATCTCTAAGTGCGTTTCTGTCTCTGAAACCTGATGGATGTCCGGATCTCCTGCTGGCTGCTTCAGGCGCCTGTCAAAATGTGAAAACCACTACAAAGACCCCCAGTTCCGAGGAAGAACTGGCAAGTACTTCAAAGAAAAACAAACAGCTAAATGTCGCCGGTCGGAGAAAACCAGAAATAAAATAAATAAAAATATTCAGCAGAGAAAGTGGCCAATGGCAGTTCATTTTTCAGCTGTTGTAACAGTCTACTGTCACACTTTATGTCCTACTAAAACAGTGTCTGAAACGTAAGTGCACTAAACTACAGTTCCAGTGCTGCTGAGAGGATGCCAGATAAAACCAGGAAGGCTTTAAAGAGCTGTGCAGATCTTTGGGATACTTGACAGTAAATCAGTTATGGAAAATCACAATGGGCAAGTTCTTTTTAACAGGCCATGCCCCCATCAGCCAAACTCATTACCATGTTGGCCACATCCATCGCTGACACCGCCACATGGACAGGACTTCAACAGAGCACCGTGTGCGTTCTAGGAGATGTGTTTCTTGACCTGTTTCTATCAGACACGGCGGTTTGCTCTGGTGTTACTGTGGGTGATGTCGGTATAACATTATGGTTATTGTGGAGAAAGCCGCTCTGTGATTTTCAGAGTTGAATGTAATAGGAGGCTTTGTGAAGATATGGAGAGCTGAAAAATAGGAATGTATCTGTGGTTCATGTGTTGTTAGGTGGTTAGACTTTTCTCAAAGGGGCTTAGAATGGACCCAACGACAGATTGGGTGAACATATATGCAATTTCAGAAGATTGTACTCTGTTTTACTCTACTGAACACTATCTTTTCACAATATTTATTGTTTTTTTTTATGAAGTATGCTTTGCTCAGAAAGTGGAAACTTCAGAATGTCAACATAATACACATTTTCTCCAGACTCAGAAACTAAGAATATGAAAACAGGTCTGAAGATGATCTCTGAGGTGGCTAACAATGGAGTTGCCGTCTGTTATGCAGCATCATGGGTGTTGGAGTTGCTTCTGGGTGGGCCTGCACGTCTGCGGTGGGATGCGGGGGTGTGGTCTTTCAGTCTGAATGACAACAAAGCCTCCTATCCTGCCACTGGTCAGGAAGAAGAGGACGTTTTTCTGTTTGCCAAAATCTGGTCGGACACACACACTCCAGACATGAGGGTGGCACGCTCTTCTACCTCAGAGTCAAGACGAAGCATCAGGAGGAACCGTCTGACATCTGGGTTGTGAATCACACCGCTTACTGAAAGCAGTAATCAACACCAGACAATGGGTTTAAATTACTCTGCATAACTGTTTGTTTAGGGGAATCTAGACGAAGTGCCAGGGGGGAAACTCCTGTCTGAATTAGGGAAGAATCTGCACAGGGATCAAACAATTACTTTATTACTCCAAACAGCAAGATCTGATTACCACAAAGTATTTGTAATCAAGAGTTTTAGCAATGTGTGCTATGCAAAGATGGGGAAATGTGTCCATAAAGAATGTAGGTTTTCATGCAAACCACCATAATTGGTAAGAAAATAAGATACATTATATACAACTTCAGTATGTCTGTATATATTCACATCACTCAGGACATTCAATATTTAGGGTTGTTAAAAGGCGGTCTCAATAATCTACTGAAGGCAGTTTATACATATCAAATGTATACAACCCAAATACTTACAAGCGCAATTCTATTAAAGTGAGAAGAAAAGCATTGTGTGAGATCCTTATAACTTAAAAAATGTATATTACAATATCACATGTGACCCATGCTCCCATTACATGTTTAATACAATAAAAAAGGAACTTTTTTTGAACACGTAAAAGGGGACAAAACTTTTTTTCTATTAAGTAAACCACAGTGGAGCCTGGGGAAATGTACATTACACATATATGGTAGTGTGAATTGTCAAAGAAACAGTTTGTCCACTCAGTATTTTCCTTATCAGTTATATCTTCAGACCCCTACTTTTGTGGGGGGTAAATTGCTCTTACTGTAAACTGCAGTGCCATATATGGCAACTTTGAAACACTGAACACACTGTACTGTATGGAGTCACTGAATACAGACGTTAAACACAAACTCTGCAGAGTTATGTGAGAAAAATAGCCATCTTATTATTTTCAATTGATTAATTAACCATATGCATGCACAACAAGCATCATGCTATGGAAGGTGCCAGAATGGATTGAGTGAATTCCCTCTGTCTGCAGCCCTAACCACACATGGAAAATATGATAGTCATTATGTATCCGACAGAGTTCTGGAGCAGTTCCTCGCTGTTCCTCTCTGCTTCAACTCTTTTTTTTTGCAAACCAGGAAGCTGTAGGTTGATCTTGGCAACGCTCACAGTCATTTCCCCCCCCTTTCATTAACATTTTGGACTGGGAATAACAGATTTAGGAGGTTTTATTACTTATACTAAAAAGAGGAGGAATTAGAATCCCCAAAGTCATTGTTAAAGTGTGCCTGTGTGTTCTGCGGCCGGAGGTGTTGGAGAACTTTCATCGTTGGTGGACACGGGAGACTCGCAAAAGTGATCAGTTTGTATTACAAGAGCGTAATGTTGGGTTATTGTAACACACACACACACACACACACACACACACACACACACACACACACACACACACACACACACACACACACACACACACACACACACACACACACACACTGAAGGGAATACAAATGTAGTCTCTAATGTAAAAGAATGTTCCCCGCAGAACAAAGAACTGCAGCTAGCCAAATGTGAACGCAATACTTTTCACTGGAGGCTTTAAAAGAACACAGGTGTTTTGGAGCGCCTTCTCTGCTATTCTTTTATTCAATTATTAAATCAATGACTCAGAGCCCCTTGTCTAAACACCCCCTTAAAGACACCTAAATAGGTTACTTACTGAACTGCAGAAACTCTCCCCTGACATCTGCATGTGGGTCGCGTCAAGGACACCGGGGTTATTATTGTGTGAGCGGAGAGGGACCTTGCTGCTTTCCCTCACTCTCAAAGGTGAGTCAGACAAGTCATTGACACTTGGATGATCACAGGCCAGATTGGAAATAGCAGCTAACTACCAGCACATGTGTATTCCTGGCAAAAACATCACGGGTCGACGCCTGCTCTGCATATCTGCCTGGAGTCATTTTACTGCTGTTTTATTTTGCTAATGAAGGCAAAACAGAAAGAGTGGAAAAGAGAGGGGTGGGAACAGTTTACAGGACGCCTCGGAACTGACTGATGTTACAATAGGTATTGTTCTGTAGTTTCTCTACCTGATGTCCCGGTTTGAAACGTGCCATCAGATAATTGTGGGTTGTATGAGGTTCTTATCCAGTGACTAAACAATGTAATGCAGGGCAGCAGCAAAACGTTTTTAAGCCCCCATAACAATATTAATATCAGTTTAAGTGTATGCTATATTATGAATATTGTCACCGCTTTACCTTTAAGGGCAAACAGCCCTGTTGGTAGTGAACTGACATTGTTTAATCTTCTCTTCCGGCCATCTCTTTTAATAAAAATGTACATTTTACCCAGCGGGTCATACGGTTTTCTAGTCTACTGCTACATTGATCGGTTTGATGTTTGTGTTTTGTGTATAAGTTGTATACAGTAACACATATTGTGATCTATGCAGATAGGGCAACAGTAGTTCAATTAGTTGGAACTTGGTTTGGGAACCAGAGGATCTTCGGTTAAAAGTTCCCCAAACATGATATAATGGCACGTAATACTAAGATAGGAAATGCAGAATCTAAATTTCATTATGTACATTTGTGAAAATGAAAACAGAATTCATAAACCTCCATTTCCATACCCTATGCTTGAGGACAGCATGTGTGAAATGTACTTTCCTCCGCTACTTCTATTATCCTAGGCTGTACTATTAAACTAGAAGAAAAATGATGTGTTCATAAAATCGCTGTGATCGCCTGCCATTTCCCCTTTTGGCGGCCGTTCTTCACATACGGACAGTTGTGTGGCATTCCAGGTTGAAAGGGTTGAATTATAACAGAGATAACACTGCGTCCAAAAGGAGAGCGTGAGTAATGACTAAAACCCACTGCGGCAGTTTTCATCATTACTCACACTCAAAACTAACGATGTACTAATTGTGTGGGCCATGTAAGAGCAGTTGCTCTTGTGTCATAAAGGTGTGTACGTTTGTGCTTTAGATAAACAGTTCCAGCTGGATCGTGTACCGTTACAACTCTCTCCCCTTTTCTTTAACTACTACCATCACACACACGCTCTTATCTCCTCACAAAAGCTCCTCATGAGCCTCCGAACCCATCTATCAACTTCCTGCTGTTCCCCTATAACCGGCTGCGTCTCCTCCACCTTCTCCCACTTCCTTCTCACTCCCCTTTAAATCTCCTGGGATAAAATATCCCCTCGCCGGGAGCCCCCATCTCCTCCAGCTCATTCAGCATCTTGGTGTTATCTCCCGTCCCGCCTGTCCACTGGTGCGAGATTCTCCCAAAGCCAGATACGAAGAATCCCTCATCCCTGGTCTGTACATCATCTTTGTGTTTACACCTAGAGGCTTGAGTTTTAACAGCCCGCTCTAAAATCTCAGGGTGAACTCTCCTCTCCCGGCACAAAGTAAATAAACCTTAAGTCTGATATGTGAAACTGAGACATGGAGGTGGTTTCTATAAGCCAGTGGCTGACATCTGACTTTATTATTTTAATCCCGTCCTTCAATGTTTCTTGGTGTCTCCTTGGGAAATGTAATTTGTCTGCTTACATTTTTCTTTCTCTCACTCACACACACTTAATTCACTTCTTTCTCCTCATGTCAACACTTTCGTTCTCTATTTTTCTCCATAGCGCTTGCAGGTGTTGGGGCTCTGCACAGATTTTAAAGTACCTTCTTGGTATGAAGAATGATTCCAAAACCATCAAAAATGGGTGAAGTGTCCGGTCAACAGGACTTGAAATAATTCTTAGGATCAAAAACAATCGAGATGTTTCTGTACATGACACCGGATGGGATGAAATGTAATGAGAAAATCTTCCATGTGCAGAGAAGATGAGAAATCAGAAGACATTTTGATGCAGGATCATCATCATCAGAGCCCAACCAACTAATAGCACACCATTGTGTTTACTGACACTCACCGAACAGTAGGTGTGGGGTAGTAAACCATACATAATCAGGAACAGGTGTTAAAGAGTCATGACACGTGGAAAACATATATAAAGAATAAAACTGGTTTGTTTAAAGAACAGTTTTAAAACACATTGTTGGCCTTGAAATCACCTGAAATGTATTTTTCTTGCATTATTTCCTATTATGTTAAAGGCAAATGTACTTGCTTGAAAGTCAATGACAAACCCAGTGTTTATTGCTGGTCCGCCTGATTTTAGCAGGTGACTTCAGTAAGTGTTTTGCCATCCACGCTTTCTACAACAGGTGTTTAACCCGCTGCAGATTCAGGTCAAGTACTTCTGCATCTGGAGCTCCTACAACGGCTCCTTCAACTACGAGAGCCATTGTCTGTTTGAACTGGATCTGGTCCAACTTGACCCAATCCATTCCAGGTTGGGCCGGGTTGTTATTTTTTTCCCTTAGTCTGATAGATGAGGAGTAACGAGATGTTGTCACAAGTGTCTGGTTCTGAACGGGTTGGGCTTGATACATCAGATTAATACAAAAAGTAAAAAAGTAAATTCTATATTTTTAGCTCTGTTTTGGTCTGAACCAATTCTGGAAGGAAGAGTCTTCTGTAGCTCTTTGACTGCTTATTCCTCTACTATGATCATCAGCTAAGAAGGAGGGTTAATCAAAAAAGACACATAGAATAAATATGTTTAGGCATGCCCACTTGAAAAGACCAAAGAAAAGTGGTATGGCAAGCTATGCTTTACCAAAGTATTGAGTGATCAGAACTTGCCATGCAACTTTAAGAAAGGACTAAGAGGCAGAACTTGAGAAACCCACAACACAACTCTTTAAACATTTGCCAAGAAACCACAGCAAAGTGAATAAGAATCCTCAACATACATTCTTACAAACACACTGTGAAGTATCGCATGACAGTATGTATTAACGGTGTCAGGGTCTGACAAAACCATGTCTGTTTCCATGTTAACCATGATGGATGAGGTGGTAGGCGAAGTGTCATTATCACTACAGCTGAAGGTGGTTGTGAAACCGGGGGATGCTCTTTGCCAAAGAAACCCACCGGACTGAACCGAGCCCTGGCTGTGCTGACACAGCTGGTTCCAGGCACCCCAACGCAGCTCAAGGAATGTTCCGGGCCTCGCTGGAGAAACCATAACAAGTGCAGGAAATAGATTAGTGCACTCTGGGTTCCACGCCGGCCGCAAACCTCCAGAGCCCGGCCTCCTCTAACCCACATGTGTGGGAACAGGAGACACTGCAGCGGAGGGAGTAAGACCCCCATCCAGACAACAGTGCTGATCCCAGGAGGACCTTCTGCATTGAGTAATCAAGCCTCCATTAGTTCATGACTGGCCCTGACTCCTACCTGCACACCAACTGCTTCCAGTAAAAATAAATGGAGAAATACCACATGAGAGCCAGTGTTGGATGGTGGTGAATGCAATTTATATGAAAGATGGTGTCAACTGTACACACTGAATAGTGAAACATGTGTATATTTAATTTAATTTAATTTGTATTTGTCCCGCTCATGGTACGCAAAACCAAATGTACAATAATTGCCACAAAACATGACTCTACCATTGAGCGAAAAGGAGTAGGGAGAAGAATAAAATCTTATGTGACCTGCCCCTTTCTAAAAAAACTAAATAAATACAAATAGATGGTCTGCCCTTCATAATAATACTTTTTTTTTTTTGTTCACAGCCAAACATAACAGTATCTTAGGATACTAAGAGAAACACACACAAAAAATACTTATTTCCCACTTGACGGTTAACGGAAAGAAACAAAACAACACCAAAACATCAGATGTATAAGGAAAAGAAAAGTGCAACACCCTCACCTGAGTCCTACTGGAGAAGAAGGTGGAAAGCGACGCATGATGATAATAATAACAATAACAACAATAACAATGGCACCCGCAAATACAGAGGAGACATCACATCAAAGACATCAAAAACATGAAGGACCAGAGTACATAGACTTATTCACATTCTGCTTCATATAGTCCCATCTTTCTTAATTTATACAACTTCTTTAACTGAAAAATACAAATACAATTCTTTAGATCCTTTTGTTGAGAATTCCACAATTGTACACCAACTACCGAAATACAAATTTGTTTAAGAGTAGTCCTTGCATATGAATGCTTAAAATTTAATTTCCTTCTGTGGTCTTCCTTGTCTGATCCAAAAACAAACAACTGTTGTAAATATGCTGGTAACATTCTGCTTTTTGCCCTGTGCATTACTGATAATGTCTGCAGCTCAGCTATGTCTTTGAGTTTCAAGAGTCCTGACTTGAAAAACAGTCTGTTGGTGTGTTCTCTTAAGTCAGCTTTATGAATTATTCGTACTGCCCTTTTCTGTAATATTGACAATGGCTTTATGTTGCTCATATACAGTACGTGTTGCCCCACACTTCTATACAATAAATGAAAAATGGCAACATGAGTGAACAGTACAACATCCTCAATGCCTTGTAATCTAGCAAATACTTTGCCTTGTTTAGAACAGAAATATTCCAAGACACTTTCGTTTTAACATGTGCTATGTGTGATTTCCATGTCAGGTTTTCATCCAGCGTCACACCTAAGAATCGAAATTCAGAAACCCTTTCAATAAAAACTCCATCAATGGACAGTGAAATGTTTTCATCTTTTTTTCTATTAGCAAAAACCATAAACTTCGTTTTATTCAAATTTAGGGTTAACTTATTTTCACCAAACCATCTTTTAAGTTTGACCATTTCATGTCCAATACACTTTGCTAAAATGTTTAAATCATCTCCTGAACAAAATAAATTTGTGTCGTCTGCAAACAACACAAATTGCAATAATGTTGACGTTTCACATATGTCATTGATGTACAAAATAAAAAGTTTAGGCCCTAAAACAGAGCCCTGCGGGACACCACATTCTATGTTCATACACTCCGATGTACTACCAGCAAATTATACATATTGTTGTCTGTTATCTAAATAACTTTTTAATCAATCTAGAACTACTCCTCGAACTCCGTATCTATGTAATTTCGAAATTAATAGGTAATGGTCTATGGTGTCAAATGCCTTTTTTAAGTCAATAAATACACCTATTGTGTATTTCTTTCTTTCTATAGCTGTTGTAATTTCTTCTGTTATTTATATATATATATATATATGATGATATTCTGGCACTTTTTATCAATACGTAATGTTTAGAGCAACTTTAATTTCACAGCGGGTCATTCAACTCACTTTTTGGCTCACTGACTTTGCCTCAATCTGTTTTATGTATTTCTAATTAGATTTGCATTCATCTGTTTAAAGGATACCCCCTTGGGAAATCTAGTTTTGCCAAATTATTCTTGAACAATAAATTAGGAAAGGCAATATGATCCAACATGACATGTTTATAACTGCTACAACATAAGTTAATATACAATTTGGGTTAGACCCTTTCGACTTGTTTGTTAACTTGCTATGCTAGCTTAAACAAAGGATTGAGACTTAACTTTGCTATGCTATTAGAAAAAAACAATTGCCCTGTATTGAATCTCAAAACCTTGTTTTTGTTGTCCATCAAAAACATAAATATCTTGTTTAGGAAAATCCTACCACTGTCTTACAATGCTTCCAATGGCTGCCATTAGCATTTCATGCGCCAATATCGCTGGCAGTTATTTCCTGATTTTCATAGTTCAGAAGCCTGATCTTCTTGTAATTAGCTGTGAGTTATTTGCACGTAGAGAGAGAGCGCAATAAATACTGATTAAGTAAGATAAAGTGAACACAAATTAGCTTGTGGTTGTGTTATTCCACTTTGGTCTACACATTTTCACAATCAGCCTGTGTAATTGAATAATGATCAATTGGTACTAAGTGATCCAAAGCATCAAAACAACTCAGGCTTTTTGGACAAGAGGTCGTTTTCCGAACTTACATTGTCCAGCTTTGGTGAGCCGGTGACAGTTGTAGCTTCAACATCTTTAGTAAAAAGTTGTTTGTAACTGGAGGACTCCTGGTTTGAGTCATGCAAAGGGGTGAGTGTTGACTGCCAATGATCAATGAGTATACCAGCTCTGAAGGGGCTGCAAGAGTTCAGCCAAAGATCAGGTTGATTTTCATTTTTATTCTGATGGCCTTCTTATGTCAACCCCCACTGAAAAATAAATATGTTTAAAGCTTGAGCACAGTGGAAGCAGTTCCAGCCCGGATAAACTGGGCAGGGAGAGGGATGGGATTACCAGATGAATTCACTCAACAAGTGTGTGTGTGTGTGTGTGTGTGTGTGTGTGTGTGTGTGTGTGTGTGGTGTGTGTGTGTGTGTGTGGTGTGTGTGTGTGGTGTGTGTGTGTGTGTGTGTGTGTGTGTGTGTGTGTGTGTGTGTGCGCGTGCGTCCGTGCGTGCGTGCGTGCGTGTGTGTGTGTGTGTGTGTGTGTGTGTGTGTGTGTGCCATTTTTACTTAGATATTTCAACAACACTGTCACACTAAAGCTAGCTGCTTGTTACATGTGTTGATGCTTTATAATGCAAGAATGTGCGTAACATCTTCGCAAACAATTTTCATAGAAGTTGAAGCCAACAATCAAACCTTGAAGCAAAGGAAACTAAAAGCTAACAATCCTTATCATCCTTCTTGCTTAAGGACAACAGAGTTGCACATGTTTGCGCCACACAATTTGGAATTGTCCAGTCCACTGGAAGTCTACGGTTATCATACGCACTTTTTAGTTTTTATCCTTGTTCCCTTCTTAAACTAACAAGATTGATTGAGTGTTCTCAGTAATGACACAGCTTTGACACATCTCAGAGTTTGAAACACTATCAGCCTCCTGGGAGAAAGCAATGAATTAAAGCAAAAACATGGATCTGGAAATAACTGCTTGTTTCCCCCTGAGCGCTGAGATTACAGTGCTACTAGTGGAAGAATGGGGGTTTGTGATGGTTTGCACAACAAAGCCGCTGGAGTGGTGAGGAGGAGGACCCTCGGAGCCAGCCCCTCCAAACAGCTGCCGTACCCCTGAGAGGGCCAACAACACTCATCCAGAGTTCAGCAGCGCTCTCTTCCTACTCTTCCGAATGTCAAGAGTTCAATTGAATAAAGTTAAAAGTGAGTGTGATTTGGCTGGGCGCCTGTAGCTCTCTAATGTAATCCATGAGTGGGAACAGCACGCGCTCACACAGAAAGACAAACAGGATGCTTCTACTCGGGTGACTGGGATAAAAGAGATTGTGTTCTAACACAGTTTGAATTCCTCTCAGCTGGTGCTGCAGTCCACTGCCTCATGTCCACTCTCATGGACCTCCGCCGAATTGTGTGTGAATGACTCATGCTGCAGCAACACCATAAACACAGAGACACACAGGCTCCTGATCCCAAATCAGTGTTCAACCAGCAGAACAGTGATGGAGCACACGCTCCGTCTCCAAGGAAATTACTAATGATGTGTTTGAGTGTGTGTGTGACACAGCATTTGACCTTTGCTGCCAGTTTTTTTTTTTTTCATCTAAAAGCATGAATGCATGTTCTTGATGGCGAACATAAGCCTAAATAAAACCCAACAGCAGCAACTGGAGGATTAATTAAACAGACTGACTGAAAAAGGTATTTGTGATTAACGATCATAAATACAGCATGTAAGATCTACAAATGTGCATTTATGAAATCAATTGTAAACTTTGTGAGCTTCTTGCATTAAGAAGAACAAGAGAAAATGACAGAATGGATCATATTTGAGTTGAAGAATTTTTAAAGGGTAAGTTTGCCAAATGTACATAAAGACATATCTCCCCAAAAATATTGGTCATATGAACTATTTGTTAAAATAACAGTGACTGATATCCCCAAACTTGAACAAACACAACCAACACTGGTTGCATGGCCGGATGCCACTCGAGGTAAGTGTTTGTAATTTGTGTGAACTGACCCTTGTTTATCTGTATCACTCTGGTCTGTCTGGGTCACTTCCAGTGTACAAGTCCAATGGGAAAACGTCCTTTGTATTCACGATAAGCCAGGCAGCTAATGTAAACCAGTTACTGTGGTGCTTGAATTTTTTTTGGCTAACATACAAAGCTTTCTTTTATATCTGAATGCGTTTTAGAATACATTAATCACAACGCATCATGAAATAGAATAAAACCTAAAACTTAGCTAAAGTTCCCTCGCATGCAGTGACACAAAATGGATCGTTTTTTTAAACGAATGATGTGGGAGACAACCCTGAGCCAATACAAGCTCATAAGCATGTGGTAAAGATATATGACCGTGAATACATTACAAAATGGCAGGCAGTGATGTGTGAGGGCATGCAGAATATTTATTTGGGGATTTAAGTTGACAGTGGCATAACATATTAAAAGCCCAGTTTGTTTCATGCCATATTATGTTTTTGTTCTCATTTATTTGGAAGGTTGTCTTCAGATGTGGGCTTTACATTTCAAAGGCTTAGAATCCAAATGTTATGCTACAGGGCTTTCATGGTGCATGTGTTACACTTGTACACAGACCAAATGCATGTGAACCCCGTCTGCACCACAACAGAAAGATTTACCGTACATTGACTGCAATTTGAGTAACTCCACATTTGTTGAGGTCCCGTGACATGTTTGTGTGAGTCAACGCGTTTGAGAGACTCAGTTTAAGTGGATGAAAGAGAGAAGAGATTTTCTGGAACCTCTTGATCTGGTGAGCTCTGTCAGCGGTCGTTGGGCCTGCGGTGAGCCGGACCTCACAGACTGTCAGCCACACTTATGTTCAACCCAAACCCTGCAGAACTGTTAGCAACAAAGCTAACTCTGGCAGTCTGCTATCTGTCCTGATGCATCTTCTGTGCCCGCGAGAACATTAAATTAGTCCGACATGCCTATAAATACTAAGGTAATTTAAGAAAAACAACAGGAAAAATAAAAATGCCAAACAGTTGTAGCTATTATCGACAACATTTTAGTCTGAAAACAATCAAAAGTTCAAAGTGTTTCAAGTTTGCGTTCTTATTTTAAGAAAAATCACTTTTTCACTCACCGAACCTCTTGTATCCAAAAGACTGTACTTCCTCCTCGTCTGCAAAGTCGTCTGTGTGACATAATCAGAAACAAAACATGAGTAGGTCATATGTGCGCTACTGAGGATACATACATTGTGTCCCACAATATCATGACTCAGCTAGTCTATACTCTTTTTTTTCTTTTCTTATGTGTACATCTTTTGTAAGTGTGTTTGTTTGATTGGAAATGTTTGTACTGGGTATTGATAGCTCTGATTAAATGAATCTAATAATTGTAAATAATGCAATATTTCAAACTAAATAAAACAGACACTACAGGGCAACTGCACATAGCCAAGAATGTATCATGTAATCCTTCAGTCAATGATCTCTGTTTGAGTGGAGACAGCCAACAAGGCGTTTGGTTGAAGATAGTAGGGTATCCTCTATAGTCTGTGTGTGTGTGTGTGTGTGTGTGTGTGTGTGTGTGTGTGTGTGTGTGTGTGTGTGTGTGTGTGTGTGTGTGTGTGTGTGTGTGTGTGTGTGTGTGTGTGTGTGTGTGTGTGTGTGTGTGGGTGTGTGTGTGTGTGTGTGTGTGTGTGTGTGTGTGTGTGTGTGTGTGTGTGTGTGTGTGTGTGTGTGTGTGTGTGTGTGTGTGTGTGTGTGTGTGTGTGTGTGTGTGTGTGTGTGTGTGTTGAGATAGGAGGTCCAGAGAGCTGTAAAAGCCACAGGCTGCGGTTTCTCTGCATTGTTGACAGTTACCCTAATTACACTGTGCTGCACTTTACTGAAGACTGGAGCAGAGCACAGAGAACATCACCGGTAATGGTAAACAGATGGGACTGAGCGGGGGAGACAGTGGAGACAGGGAGGGATGAGCTGAGTGTGTGTTAGTTTGTGGGGGTCAGAGTGGGTTAGGGTGCTATATCAACTCAGTTTAAACTTTTAAAATGAATAAGATATTTTATTTAAAGGTGCTCAAAGTCAAATAATGTGCTGTCAAATGCTACTAATTGGCTTGTAATTAAACATCAGAGACTCCAAGATGAGTTCACTGGTCATCTGCCACTCAGGAACTTTTCCTAACAATGGTAAAGTTGAATGGAAGCAGCATCTCAATTCTCCCAACTTCAACACGTTTTCAAAAATAAATCCTTTACGCAGATTTAATCTGCAAACATGATTTGGTGCATATACATTTGAATGAGATGCAAGTAGTGGACGGAAAAAAGAGACTTCCAAGTATTTCACAACTTCTGCACCGCAGTACTGTAATGTCATCCAGATGTGAATTGCGCACCACACATACATACCCACAGAAATATAGGTGTAATCTGAGCGTTTGGGGGGAAACACACTTTAGGGATAAAATACACGTAAAGGAAACATACCTTTCATGGCGTTTTATAACTCGTTGAGCACCGAAGAAGAGATGAGGACCCCTGTCACTTTCTGCGCATCTCAGCATCCAGTGCAAAGGTGTAAACTTGCTCCACAGAAAACGACCCAAACGTATGCAAGGAAACTAGAAGTATGTCTTCATGTCGAGTCTTCAGTTTAAAATCCCATTTTCTCTGTCCTGTTGCTCGCTTAGTTTGAGAGGAGTTTTTGCAGGAGTGATGTGATGTACCCTGAGCCTGAAGGAGGAAGACGTGCTACAAGTGTTAAATTACACAGAGAAACACGATCAACTTCCGGTGTTGCTTTCAGAATTGAATCGTTTTTTGTTTCGTAACACTGTAATAAAGCAAACATAACACAATTCAATCTAAAGCTAAGTAAAGCTTACCATTGAACAGGTGTTGCTACAGTGTTTAATTTGCACAAAAAATGTAACCATTTCCGAAGTTTACTACAATAAAGCCAGTAGAACTCCTAAAATTAACCGAGATGCAACACAGTTAACCACATATGCACGGCCATAAATGTGCTTCAAGTAAATGTCCAAAACACATGGTTGTTTTATCTATATCTGTTTATATTCAACCCCACATCACATATACCCTAAAACAAAGGCCAACCTACCAAACTCTTATTTTGGAGTCTAAAGTGTATGACATCCGGTTTCCCCAAATGTTCTCTCTAGCTTTCTCTTTGTAATTTTAAATCATCCACACTTTAGTTTGGACCTATGGTTTGGACTCAACCACTGTCCAGCTGAGGTTTTTGAAGTCATACCAGTGCCTGTCCCCCCCCCTGCTGAGTCTCCCCCTGTGGGGATGGAGGAGGTGCGGACAGACCCCGGGCCGTCGTGCGGGGCTGCAGTAATCCAGCCGGAGATGAGATTAAATTACTGGGGGTTGATGGCAATCGCGTGCCCGGGTGAAAATCTGGTACCTATTAGAGATAATTTCAAAGGTTTGGGGAGGTGGAGCGACACCGAAACGCGACATTTCAGTGCAGTTCCTGTGTTTTTACATATTCACATCTCATTTCCTTTAAGGCAGAAAATCACTTTCATACGATATTCCTTTAGGTCCATATGGTTCTCCATAATATGTTACTCATGTGGTTTGGGGTATTTTATCAATTGAATAATCACAATAATCTCACATTCCTGTAATACTGCTAACATTTACATATTTTCAAGACCTTTTTATAAATCCTCCATAAAGAAGAGATACGAAAACGGCACAGTTAAATTATTTCAATGTGGTCTAGTTTTTTAATGGAAATTGCTAGAAATATCTGTACAACAAAGAAAAAGCTTTACAAAAATCAAGAAAATAAGACAATAGTATTCTTGGAGAATTGATTTAATAAAATAAGTATCCATTCTAATTTGTTTGATCAAAACAAAATGTTTGGACATCATTATAGCAAAAACGTACCTAATGATATAAATATACTTTATTTTTTTTAACTTATAAATTAACTGGCCTTTATCTCCCTTTAGGGTTTGCAACATGAAACCAGACTCATTTTCTCTGCTGTGATACACATTATTCCTCCTTACTTTTTCACTGGATGATACAGATCTTTACATTGTTTACTTTTAGTTAAAACAACAATTTACATAAAATAGTCCCTATGGACGCCAATACTGACCACGGTCCATCATAATTAGGCAGCAGTGGCCGTTTCCCCTTTGACTCCTCCAGGTGCTGTGAAAATGTCAACAGTTCCTGTGTCCATAATCTCTCCGGCCTGCAGATGCAGATCACTGATCAAAGGCTTAACAACAGCTGCATCAGACTAGATCTAAAACAGACTCATGGTTCCACAGAGCAGGTTAACATCCCTCGGTTATATTGCATTGATTTACAGGAAAAGATACAGATAACACCAACTGTCCAAGCTCTAAAACCCTTTGAGTTTCAAGGAAAAAACATGACACAGACATCAAACTCAGATCTGTTTTTCTTCTCTCTTTGAATAACAGAGCCTTCAAACCCCGACTCAGTGCTAATAGCTGGAGTTTGACCCAGGCCTCAACATCTTAGTTTCCAGACCAGCCTGAGATGATAAATCGGCTAATTACTTGTTTTCCTAAAGGCTTCAAAACTGTTATTTTACTGTCGGCCATAATTGGAGCAGCAGGCTGGTATTAGGAGCCAGATAGGGATCGTGCCCGGCGGGCTGATAAAAAGCAGCTGAGGGTCAGGTATCTTACCAGCCCTGCTCCTGCTGGTCCTCATTCAGGGGTTGAGACCTCATTTGCTGGGTCAAGGCTTTTTAGCAGTGGGCTCAGATTAACAGAGAACTGAGAAAGCACACAGGAATTCCACATTTACCACGCTGCTGTTGCTGCCATGTTTAGATAGCATGATAAGAACTCAGATTGTCTTGTGTGCAGCAGGACAGTCGCTGGTGCTAGAGGCATGAAAGAAAGAAAGACATTTTACTTTTTCTCTCACAGAAGGATGTATGATCCAGGATTTAATTATACAGTTTGAGAAAAGTGACATTAGCATCCACTTTAAAGTTGTTTTTGCACTTTCTGTGGCCTACAGTACAAAGCAAAGCCTAACTCCAGTTTGTGCCAGGTCTCTGCAGGAAGCTCAGGCTTACTGTCAGTCTGATGGAGATTAGAGCAGAACGTCTGACCAGAGGAGTCTGCAGGGGAACAATTAAATGAGATAGACCTGCAAACAATTGAGCACGTCATTTCTCCACTGCGCTAAAATTGCCCTTAACGACATTCATGTGTTGTGCTGGCCGCGTAAGGCTTAATAATGCAAACACACCAATAGGATCTGTGCTTGTGAATAGATCCATACAAATAGAACAATCCTTAGAGGAAGCAGGCACCTCACTCTCAACTCTCCAACAGCAAAACCTGCTGCTTCTGTTCTGGAGTCTTGTGTTGCAAAGTTATCAAGGTAAATATGCTTTTGCAAGTCATTTTGTTTCTGTTTTGCATCTAGAATAACCACTAATCCACCCTTTAAAAGGATCCTTGGTAGCAGCACGTACAGCTAAAATGTTATGTTTTGATTTATTTTGGGACACATGCATGGATGCAGGGATATTTACAAAACTGGTCAGTGTTTTTTAAGTTGATGAACATATTTATGATTGAGAAAGACATTGCAATATGACACATTTCTTCAATGAAGGTGGCCTCAGAGCCAGTTTTTGCTGATTCATATACTATTTTTGTCTTTTTCTATTGATTCATACATGAACTCAGAAATGTATGCATTGTTTCAATAGAAGTAACAGTTGCACAATGTTGCAAAAATAGGAATTTAATGTAATTATGTTCATTTCTTTATAAATAATTAAGTTGCTATTATCCTTATTATGTAATAGGAATTAGTCCTACTGCAGTAGCTGTAGTTAATGGAAATCTCTTCCGGTAATCTTGTTTATTTTGCTCCACACTGATGTGATAATCCATGCTAATAAATGAACATTGGGATAATGAGTTGCACATTATGTTGTATTAATTTTGAAACGGCCTCTATATGTAACTCCTTAAGAAATAGCACCACCTTGTGGAAGATATATTACATATTCCATTAAAGTTAGTACAATCAAAGCCTGTCTTTGTTGGTGCTGTGTGGTGACAGATTATGAGAAAGATTTCCTTTTTTCAAGACAAGATGAAGAGGTTGCTTTTTAAAATTATTTGCATTACTGAAGTCCTGCTCTCTGTGGCTGATTCTTCTCCACTGAGCGAGGACATGCTGAAAAGTGAGGCCTTCATCTATAGAAAACCTACAGTACTTTTTCTTACTTATATTGGTGAATAACGGCATGTCTCTTTGTGTGTGTAGAGCTGTCTGCAGCAGGAGAGCAGTGTGTTGATGAGGAGGTAAAGCGAGTGTTACTTGGGGTGAAGCGGATGAAGGAAACGATGGAGAAAAAAGAGGAGAAGCACAGGCATCTCATGGACGCCCTGTGGCACAGCATTGACAAGAAGAAGGTATAAATTGTGTTTCTTCACATCAAAATACCAAGAAGTCTGTATTCAAACACACTGGAAGAACAGTGTAGTTGAACAGTTCCATGCCAGTCTTTGTGCGATATTCTGAAACCCAATACATTGTTTCTGCCTCATAAAGGCAAAGCCACGCAGACAGACATCAAAGCAGAGGGTGACACATCCTTGTGGGAGTGGGCCTATCAGGGTTGAAGTTTTTACTGTCATTTTGTTTTTAATGGTTTCAAAATAAAAGGGCTTTGTGTGAAGGCTCCAACCACTTCTTATCCTCAGTGCATCTACTGTGACATGTCTCCTTGCTTTTCACCCTCTGTCTGAAACCAGAGCCCAGTCTGCTTCTCCTCATTTGCATTCAAGGTTTGACATAACATGTTTCTTTCATAATTAAGCTTCAAAAGGATAAGGGTGAAGACTAAATTGTAACAGGATTCATGCTTCCTCTATGTATCTTTCTGCAGTTGGAAGAGTTTCTGAGCAAAATAGCCGCCCAGCTGGAGGCCACAGAGCATCTTTACAAAAATGATGAGGGTCGCACCGACTCACCCGAGACAGAAGATCTGGAGCTTCTTCAGACAGATGCTTCCTTCAGCCAGTTGCTGTCACACATCAGCCTCCTGTACAACCAGAGCATCATGCTGGTGAAGAGGAAGGAACAGGTGTTTGGGGACTCCTTCCTGGCAGCCTTCACCACAGAGTCGAGACCCAGCCTGGTGTCAGCCATGCAGAGCCCTGGGTTCTTCACAACGCTGGGATTCGATCAAATCCTCGGCTCGGTGACTGACTTTGGGAAGAATGTGCTGGAAGAATTGAGCTCCACAGTGGCTAATGTATTTGAGGAGATAAAAGAAGCAGAGGTGTACTTTGAGCAACCAAGGACAGGTATCTGATGTCATGACATTTTTGTGTATTATATAATTATATCCACCGTAACATCTGCGATTGTATGTCTACAAAGACCTCTCTGCTTTAGGAACGTCCCAGAGCAGAAATCTTTGCAGACGTCTCCACAGGCAGGCATCAGAGTGCTGGCAACTCCAATATTTGTGCGAGACTTGTGAAGATGATCAGTTAAAAGGTAAATAATGAAGAGATCATTCCAAATCTATTTAGTTCACCATTTATGTGCTTATTTCAAAAAGGACCTCAACCTCAAATAACACGCTTTTTTGCCCAGACGGACAGTTAAAAAATGTCTTCGAGTTCACGATGCACACCATGGATTTGTATGTTCTCTCTATGTGATCATTTGTACTCACAGAGTGTCCCAGTGTCCAGCAGAGGAGATGCACTTGCTGCTCAACGCCTCCCAGCAGTAGTACGACGACACGCTGCAGTTGGTGCAGAGACACACAGCGGACACACAGAGGTGGCTGAGCAACATGCAGGACCGGCTGTGCTGGGTCAGCCAGCTGTCAAACAGCACAACGGGCCCACACAACATCTTCAGTGTGATCACAGTACGTTGGTAGAAGTGTAGAATGTGTTACACTTGAACTTACAGTAGCTGATCCGGAATGTTTTGAAGGTTCCTGTGTGGCAAATGCATTTTATTACTTTTTATTTTTTTAGATAATGTGAATTTCTTCCCCAAAAAGCCACCAAAAATAATTCTGTTTTGTGCCATTTGTATTGTGTTTAAAATAATAGACGTGATCTCTGAAATCGAAATTACAAAACTAACCAAAGACATAGGACCTGACTGTATAATAGAGCTTTAAAATATATATTATTATTTTGGCTGTCAAAGAATCTTGTTATTGTATTATTTAAAAAAAAAAAGTTTATGATTAAACGATTTCTTGACTGACGGAATAGGCGGAAGTAACGATAGTTGTCATTCTAGTCGGACCCATTAGAGCAGGGGTCTCCAACACGTCGATCACGAGCTACCGGTATTTCGCAAGCCCTCAGTAGCCCCCACTTTACAAATATGTTTTTGTTTTTTTAACGCAAGCCGTCATTGGCACGGAGGAGCACACAGCCTCTGTGAGCGAGTGAGACAGAGACAGAGAGAGAGCTAGATAGAGCACACCTTTATCTATTTAATGTGTTGTACAAAATAAAGAAATCATTCCAATGTGTACTATAGGCCAGTAAAAAAAAAAAAACAGTTTGACATGGAGTGATTAGTAAAATATGCATAAATAAAAAGAAAGAATACTATAGGTAACATAAGATAAGAATAAACAAGTTTAAATGATTTGTTATTGGTTGTGATCATATTCTAAAGATTTTTTGATTATTGAAAAGTATACAGCTCTCTTTCATATGAGTGTTGAGAGCTGTATCCATACATTCATTTTGTGCTCAAAGTGCACTAGATTGATGCATTTAACTTCAACATTTAAAAAAAAAATCTTCCCGGGACCCCCTTAGAGAAGGTTAGTTCCACCCCCAAATAAAGCAGGTTAAAATAATTAAATTGCATACATTTTCTTTTAGTAAACACTGAAAACAGGTCCCACAGACCGAAACAGCACACAACGGTAAGCATATAATAATGTATAATGAAACAAATACCAATAACTGTATTGCATTGTTTTCTTAGGTGTATGCGCAATTACTTCATACTGTCTTCGTCTTTTTTCGTCCTGCATTTATTGTGCCCCCCTCAGAAAATAACTGGCCCCAGCCTGGCCCCCCCAGTCAAATTGGTCTAGAACCGCCACTGCCTGGCAGTGCACCCAATTAGATTTAAATAAAATAAAATGTGCTTATATGGAATATTTAAGTTTACTGCCTTGATTGTTGGATCTTACACAACTGAAACTAATTCTTTAAAAACTGTACTGCAATTTAAATGTGGATACAACAGCATTGAGAAATTACAATTACCTTAATTATAAATAAATGTGGTACTATAGAGTTAATGAATTTATGTTTAGTTAATATAACTAAAACGTGTTGAAAATCTGATTTTTTTCAATGTTTCCGTTTTCCCACATTTTACTTGTTTTAAATTACTGAAATTACTTTTGTTTTGTTTTTTAAGTATAATTTATTTATTTAATTATTTCTATAATTGTATTTGTCTTTCTGAGTCCCTTTTGGCCCTTTTGGCAGGCACAAGTGAATCTGATCTGTTCCGGTCTGAGTTTTTGTTGTAAAGTAATAAACAGGGGCGTACTACTCTCGCGAGAGTTGAGTTAAATTACCCGGGGAAAAACTCCCGCTTCAACTCAAACCAAACAGCTCTGTCTGTGAAATACTCTTATTCCCTCAACATGCCTGCTACTTCAAAAATACAGGTATCGCAGGTCTGGGAGACGGCGAAACAGACCCAGACGTCGGCGGTGGAGGACAAGAAGAAGAAGAACTTTGGTGTTTTCTGTGATGAACGCGGGTATTTGGATCAGATTGAATACATCATGCAGAACGGCCGAACCAAGGGGGACAGAACCGGGACTGGAGTAGTGTCTGTGTTCGGGGCTCAGGCTAGATACAGCTTGCGAGGTATGTCACATTATACCCTTTATTGTTCTGTATGTATTAGTTTATTATGCATGTGTACTTATTATTATTCTAACAAACAATTGTGCAGGAGGTTTTCCTTTCATTTGAAGTATCAATTAATCGAAGTGTATTCATATAACCCAATAACTCCCATTTTACATTTGTCTCAGTGGACTTAACAGTTTTTACAGAATATGGGGAAACATGTTAGAAACTTCGGGGAGAGTGAGAGGAGGGATCCCTCTCCCATGACGGACAGACGTGTCATATGTCGTGTGTACATAAAACACTTGCAACATAGGTAGTCCAAATGCTCGAACATGCATTTGTCTATAAATAAGAAGATGATGAATCCAGGTGGATGTCAACAATACTGTGTGAGCCATCAAAGAAAAGGTGAGCAACAGGCCAGAAGAACACAGGCACACCCACGACTCAGGCTGCATCTCAAGTCGGTTATTTTCATTTCCTCGCTCCTCGGTATCACCGAAAGTTGATTTCTGCCGGAGAAGCGATAATCAAGGAACTACCAGACCATCCTCCGGTGAAATCCTCAGCCACTCGCCCCGCCCCCTTACTGTGTATCGCTCACTGATTGGACGATGCAGCGCATGCTATTCTCCAGGATCTGTTGCTTCTTGACATGAGAGCAGTTTCCCAGCAGAGTGAAGAAAATACATGAAACTCACGGGAGTCACTCCTCAGTTTACTTTATACTGCGTTTTGTTTCAATTAATGTATTATTTAGTTACATATGTGATATATCTGAACAACAAAGTGGTCAAAAATAATTTTATTCATTTATTGGAAACATTTTCATGATCGCTTTTTTTGTTTTACATTTTCATTTATTGTCATTTCCATTCAGTCAGTCATTAAGTACTATTTAAAATGTTAATTTGCTACATTTCCAAACAAAGTGTGCAGTCCAATGAATGTTAATCTAACTGGGTTTTGATAGATAACATATCTCTTTTTCTTTTCTTTCTATTTTGCACTCTAATCAACATTAATCTAACTATTGTTCGTTTATACATTTTAAGAATGGCGTTTTATCTTTTTTGAGAATGAGACGCAAGGATTCCATTTAACCAACCTGAGATGCAGCCTCAGGATCTACTACTAAGGGTCCACGACTCAGGACCACATCAACAGGCACCAGCAAGCATCGTGATCAAGCACTCAGGATCCACTACAAAGGATCCACGACTCAGGAACACTGCAACATGCACCGCCACGTACATGTATTCCCAGTCCTAAATGAGTCATGGATTCAAAATGTATCTGAAAATAAAAGTATACAGGTTCTTCTGAGCAAGTGTTCTTTAATTGAGATTGTTTTTTTACGAGATAAATGATCTATTAGTTGGTTTGATTTATCAACAGTGCATGCTTTTAAGAAGTTTTGCTTATAACATTTTAAATCTGCAGTTTTAAGTCCTCAAAGCTGTAAAATGAACCTTGTGGAGTAAGAAGTACTCCGTTTCTGCATTTTAGTGGAGTGGTACTGAAATGCCAAAGTTATGTCTCTGGTATCAGCAGTACATCGTTTCTCCACCAGAGAGAACTGACAGGTTGCTTTATTACAAAAATGTTCAACTGTTAACATTTCTTATCCATATCTTGGTCAGATTTTTGTAATAATAATTGCTACAGGAAGAGGATGGAGGTACAGTTGCAGCAGAGGAACGTCAGCTGAGTCTGGAGATGCCTAAAAACCATCACTGGCTACAAAGAGCCAGACTCTCAGGTCCAGGGGGGCCAACAGTGGGCAAACAACCTGAACATTTTCTTTAACAGATTTGACCAGTCTGGCGCCCCTCCATGGCCCCATTCTCCCCTGCTGTACTGCATTCAAGGTCCAGATGGCATCAGCTCGAGGCTCCTCAAATCCTGCGCAGACCAGGTGTGTGTGGTCGTGGACTTCCTCTTTAACCTGAGCCTGAAGCAAGGAAGGGGTACCACTACTGTGGTAGACGTCATGTGTGATACCTGCGCGAAAGCCCCCCTCCCCGAAGGATTTCAACAGCTACCGGTCGGCGGCGCTGACATCACAGCTGATGAAGACCCTGGAAAGGCTGGTCCTTGGACACCTTCGGCCCCGTGTGAGGACATAGATGGACCCGCTGCAGTTCGCCCACCAGCCTGACATCGGGGTGGAGGACGCTGTCATCTACCTGCTGCAGAGGTCCCTCTCTCACCTGGAGAAGGCTGGGGAACACCATCCAGCCCCTGCTTCTGAGAGCTGCAGCTCTTGGGGGCGGATCACCATCTCGCCTGGATCTGGACTACCTCACCAACCGTCCGCAGTACGTGAGGACCAAGGAGTGTCAGTAAGACATGATCATCTGCAGTACGGGGGCCCCCCCCAGTGGGCGGTG
Organism: Pseudochaenichthys georgianus; assembly: GCF_902827115.2. NCBI lineage: Eukaryota > Metazoa > Chordata > Actinopteri > Perciformes > Channichthyidae > Pseudochaenichthys > Pseudochaenichthys georgianus. The sequence continues at coordinate 17,234,375 of NC_047522.1, read as the reverse complement.
CTGGCGTCGTTTCTCTTCACCCTCTACAGTGCCACCTGCAGAAGTTCTCTGACGACTCGGCCATCGTCAGCTTCATCTTCAACGAGGACAACAGGGAGTACAGGGAACTGACCCAGGACTTCACCCTCTGGTGCCAGAGGAACAACGTCCAGCTCCACACAGGGAAGACCAAGGAGCTGGTGTGGGACTTCAGACGGCGCCAACACACCAGTGAACATCGAGGGAGCAGACAGTATGGCTGCCGGAGAATGGCAGCCATACTGTCTGTCCGCTGCACTGTTCAGCTCCTTCTGTGACAGGCTGCTTCCTCCGCGGTGTTTCACAGAGATATTCACAGGTCCGCTCTCCCTGCAGCGATCAGGCTTTCCAACCAGCATGGCCCTGGTAGACTCACTGGTATTACTCACTGTAATTACACCTATGTGCAATAATATAACAAACAAGACTGTTGTGCAATTACACTTATGTGAAATTAGTAGAATCTACTTTGAACTTTTTTTTGTCTCTATCTTCACTTTTTGCTGTAACAATGTACATTTCCGATTTTATTTCATTTTATGTATTATACGGCTACTAGTCTGTAATGTCAAATAACGCTGCTTTTATTCATAGACCAGTTTCCCCTGCTGACGACCAAGAGAGTGTTTTGGAAAGGGATCCTTGAAGAATTGCTGTGGTTCATTAAGGTGAGGATTGACCTCTTTTTCTTTCCACCCACATACACAGTTTCTATAGTTTTTTGTGTCATCACAGGGATCAACAAATGCCAAGGAGCTGTCAGCGAAAGGGGTGAAGATTTGGGAAGCCAACGGTTCCCGAGCCTTCCTGGACAAGCTCGGGTTCACTGAGAGAGAGGAGGGCGACCTGGGACCTGTGTACGGGTTCCAGTGGAGGCACTTTGGTGCCGAGTACACAAACATGCACACAGGTAAAGCAGCCCAGAGTTGACTGTTGTTGTTGTTCGATACATAGTTTAAGTGTATTTCCCACTTTCTCATTTTGAAGGATTTATGCATCTGTATTTTTTTTATATTGAGTTATGCAACAACACTAATAATTGTTTTTATCTCAAATTCCTCGAAAAAGAGTGAATAAGACACAACTTGTAAAATATTATTTAAAAAAATCTATTTGAGCAGACTCATAACAGATGACTGCCTCAGATCTCAAAAGAACCAAGATGTAATGTTTTTACAGATTACACAGGACAGGGTGTTGACCAGCTGCAGAATATCATTGACACCATCAACACCAATCCAGAGGACAGACGCATCATGATGTGCGCATGGAACCCAAAAGGTGTGGCATCAACAACATTTTAAATCCCTAAACGGCTCTTAGGTTCTCCTTGACTCTGATTGTAGTGCGATGCATCGTTTTGAATGTCTCCTTCTCATGTAGACCTGCCCCAGATGGCTCTGCCCCCCTGCCACGCCCTGTGTCAGTTCTACGTGTGTGATGGTGAGCTGTCCTGTCAGCTGTACCAGCGCTCGGGTGATATGGGCCTCGGGGTGCCTTTCAATATCGCCAGCTACGCACTTCTGACCTACATGATCGCACACATCACTGGACTCAAGGTAAGAGCACTGTGCTTTTGTCAAATCTCACTTTTAGCGTTTGGTATTGCGTTCGCCTGACAGTTTGTTTTTTACTCCTTATCTTCAGCCTGGTGACTTTGTTCACACGCTGGGCGACGCTCACATCTACATCAACCACATCGAACCCCTAAAAGTACAGGTGGGTTACTTAGACAGCTTTCTAATTCAAACCTACACTTAGTCTAGGTGTAGCTTTCTAATTCAAACCTACACTTAGTCTAGGTGTTTATTTAGTCTATTCTTTATTTATTAACTTGTGAACCATCTTTGAGCACCAAGAAAAGCACCATGTATTATGACACTTCTGTCTATTTTTGCAGCTTCAGAGGGAGATCCGTCCCCTCCCCAAGCTGAAGATCCTGAGGAGAGTTGAGAGCATCGATGATTTCCGTGCAGAGGACTTTGAGATCTGCGACTACAACCCTCATCCCACCATTAAGATGCAGATGGCTGTGTAAAAATAACCGTTTGTGTGGAAAGCGCCTAGAAGATCTATTTTCATATTGCTTTTTATGTGTCATTTGTTGCAAAATTAATTTCTTTCAAATAAAATGTTTATCATTTTATTTTTATTTAGTAAAGTATCAAGTTCTTGTAAATTGTGCCATTTTCCCTTTATAAATTGTAAATTAAATGTCAGCTGGATTTGTACATAATTGTTATGTCTGACAGAAGCCTAGCACACTTAAAGTTTCTGCTACATTTCTACTCTTGCATTTTTTGTCAAATGTCTCCGATGAAGTCCTTATTTGTTTTTAAGCTGTTTCCAAACATCTCCTTCAGGGTAGTGGTGTCTCTGCACTGATGATTCCAGCATCTCACAAGAGTAGCCTGCATCCTGAGAACAATAAGCACAGTGTACTCAAACAACACTGCTGGAAAGTAACAAAGCACATTTAAATTATTATCAGTTAAGATAAAACTTTATTGATCCTTTGGTGATATTCAAAATCTATATATTGTAATGCATAAGCAAAATGATATGTAGGCATTGAGAATAAATAGGTATTCATGATTATAATATACATTATATTGCTTTCACTTTATGTAGTCATATTTTGATGCTTTTTATTTTAGAAATTCCAGCACTGACTTGACGATGATAGGATAAACATTAGCGTTTTTAAAGACTTATGCAGAGACATATTTTGGAAATATTTTCAGATGTTAAATTATAGTAGGCATCTGTCCGTCTTACCTTGGGAGGCATGTAGCACGCGTCATGAATCACCACAGGACTGGTGAAGTGTTCATGCAGGTGGTCCACATATTCACACATTCTAGAAAGAGATGGGGAGGAAAAATAGTGCTGTTTAGAAATTAATAATCACTTGCAGTCAAGAGCTCTTAATTGTGACAGAAGCAAAGCCTGCTCTTACCGATTGCTGAGGCTTGCAGACACACAGATGTAGTCGAACAGAATCAGATGCTGGACGAGTTCACAGAGACCGACGCCTCCAGCATGAGGACACACAGGCACTATGGGAAACACATAGTATGTGTAATGTAGCCATGCTTTTCATACAGATATCACATTAAGAATATGCTGAATACACAAATTAGAAAGCCTTTTAATAAGTACAAATGTAGTTCATAGTTTTCCATTGACCTCCAATCAGATGGTAAAAAATGTTATATTTTTTGCATATCTAATAACCTTTTACTTATTTTTGGCAGATTTGAGACTTTAAACCTTCATATTGTCTTTTTTAGGGCTACATATATGATTATCTGGGAATTCATGTCTTTGTTTATACCCTGGAACTTGTGGGCCATCAGCAGCACTGCCAGGTTCTCATTGACACTGCCCAGCCGACAGCAGTCTATCTGGACAAACTGCAGGGCCGAGGCCTGGAGGAACTGTTTAAACATCACCCTGTTGTGACACTGCAGAGGAAACAGTTACCAACTAACCATCCATTCATCAGCCGGTGGTATGTACACTGGAACAAACACTGACCTGCTCTCCTGTCGCCACTCCGATCCCGAGAGGAGCCAAAGCCTGAAGCGACAGAACATCTTTTATCAGTCTTTTACTTAAATAGATTAGTGATCAGGCCAACTGGGCACAGACCCAGGGGTCCAGGCAGGCAACGGGACGAAAAAACAAATACAAAAAGAAGAAACATGACCAATACAATGAAATAAAAAAAGACAAAACGGACACATTACAACCACAAGGGGATGCAAACATGAACAAAAATCCCACTATGTGACAAAATGACCAAAAAGAGAATGAATGGCCACAAATAGATGCAGAAGGCACACACACACAAGGATTTGGTCTCTTTCTCCATATGGGTGACTGTGTTCTCTCTCACCTTGGAGATAGCAGCGTGACCCAGGATGTCATCAGGAGACGTGGGCTCCTCGATCCAGAGAGGTTTAAACTCCGCCAGGCTGGACACCCAGCTGATGGCCTCGGCTACATCCCACCTCTGGTTGGCATCAATCATCTGAATGCAAAAACACACATAACTAGTACACTTGTGTCTAATGTAAATACAATTGGTTAGGGGAAACCAACATTACCAAAGTGTTTTCCGGCCCAATCATTTTCCTTATAAGGCGGCACCGGCGTATGTCGTCCTGTAGATCAGCGCCTACTTTCACCTTGAATTTAGTCCAACCACTTTTAAGAGCATCTGTGCAGAGCTTGAAAAACACACAACTGTCATTGTTATTTTCATGATTTGTTAAACCTGAGATATTATTGGTATTTTATGGCCCAGAGACCTGTTGGAGCTGCTGGTCTGGGTAGTTGAGCCATGCACAGGAAGTGGTGTAAGCAGGATAACCCTCTTTCAGCATTTCCTCCTCTGGGGGGCGAGAGAAGCACACAGTTAATAAACACCTGAGGAGAAGTGTGTTTTAATAGAGCGACCATGAAGTAAAGGGACCTATTATGCATGCTTAAAGTACTCCTGGTAGTTTCTAAAGAGGCAATTTCGCTCTGCAAATCCCATTCAGCCATGTAATTAATGACTCTTGATAGTGTGCTCACCTCTGTGCTGCTTGTCCTCCTGTGCTTTCACGAGTATGTCTGGAAAGAGAAGCAGATAGAGTGTTTCCTTCACTACACTGCACTCAGGAAAATAGATTTATTTTCTGAAACAGTCTCACCTAGAGCCTCCTCCTCTGTAAGAGCGTCAGTGATGTATCTGAAGTCAATGCATGAGATAACCTGCTTGGGATTCTAAATTGACACATAGAAATCATGATATTTCCCTTGTGGTCACATCCTGGACGTAATCAAATTTCCCATGACTCACCATATCAACAAGAAGCTTCCACAGTGGCTGCAGGAAAAATACACCATGAGTCAGGAGGCTTGTGAAGGAAAATTAGTTTTTCTAATCATGACTCATCAAAAAAGTTCTGACCTTGCCCTCTGCCCTCGCCCACAGGTCCCACACAGCATTCAGGACTGCAGCTGTGGCCAGGTGGATCACTCCTTTCTCTGGGCCTAGCTGGCTAACACAACCGTTTTTAACATTACATGGGTTGTGCATCCAAATTGGGGTAAAATGTTTTGCATATTGGGGAAAAAACTAAAATCTAAATTAAAACCTGTGAATGAATGATGTAGTTAGAGAGTTATGTTGTTTTTTCTAACTATACTATCATTACCCAGGCCTTTGGGACCTTCACACACTACATTATTTCACATAATCTTTTGTAAACGTTATAAATGGCTTTTCTTTGTATCAAAAGAGCCCATTCTACTTCTCTTAACCAGGACAATAGGCGCGTTCACACCGGAGTACTTTTCCACATACTTTTCCCGTTTAGTTCCGTTATGCAGCATCTGATATTTAAGAAGTGCGTTACATTTGAAATGGCAGAAAGTCTTGTTGCAATTTCCAGATATTAAAAGAGGTCCTTTGAGTTTCTCTGGTAATTATCAATAGTAGCAGTTAAGTGAATACTGTTCAAACAATACTTGTGTTTGTGTTTTATATTGATTTCTCTGTTTTATCCTTTCATAAATGTGAGGACTAAAATGGCTATGAACAAAGGGCTAGTTGCAGTAAACAGGGTTTTATTGCTCTGTGGGGGAGGTGTTATGCAGGACATGGTGCTAGGTGGGGGAAGATCTCTAGCATTTCATGTTTCAGGGAAGTCTACATATCTTGAATAGTATATGTGTGGGTTTAATTACTTTGTATTTTGTGTAACCAGAAGTTGGAGATATGAGAGGTGAAATATTTGTGTTATCTTTGGAAGCAAAGAAATATCCTTTAAGACACATCTGAGGTCTCTGGAATGTGGGGGGGGGGGGGGGGGGGGTGTGTGGAGGTTGAGTAAACTCCACCCCTTCCTGTTTCTATTGGTATGAAAGCCTATTCAGCTTTTTGTTCTGCCTCTCTCTTCTCGCGCCGCCCGGACCGGAAGGTTGTGGCGGCCTGTGAACAAGGGCCAGGAGTAGGCCTACTCCTGACATTACGCATATGATATGATATGGTTTTGTATGGTAATGTATTGATTGTATTGCATTGTTATATTACCATTAAAATAGATTATTGTTTTAACGGATACTTGTATGTTCTGGATTCCTTCCTGTATGATAACCAGCTTGTTAGGGACGCGCAGAGATTTGGAAAGCGGACCAGTTGTCCCTACAAATTTCTAACAGTTAGTACCCCTTATGTAACGTTCACACCAAAAAGACTACTTAGTGCCGGGAACTTTTACCCCATTTGTAGTGCCTGCTAGAGAGGTGGTACCAAAAAAGTACCAATTTCTATTGGCTGGGCGAATTGCAAACCACGCCCCGTAAGCTTTTGAAGCCACCATTAGGCGCATTCACACCGCAGTACTTTTCCCATAAAGTTTCATGAGAACTCTTTAGTTCTCATGAACTAAGTACAAATCGCGTTCACACCGGAATAAGTCCCTGGGGGAGGATTAGGCAAATGAAGCCGCTGACGTCACTTCTTCTTCGGGTTTATTGGCAGGCCGCAAACAACTTCATGGCGTATACTGCCACCCAAAGTCCCCGGCCGGAAGTCCCCGGAGTTGGGGACTGGCTTCAGTAGAAGCTGCTAACCCTAGCCGCAGCTCATGTCAAACAAGCCTATTCTCTTTCCGTTGGTGCGCGGGGCTAATGCTAATGCTAATGCCAGCAAATACATTAGCCGCGTTTACACCGCAGTACTTTTCCCACTTTAGTTCCGATATAGTTTCCGAAATGTCGCGTTCACACCAAAAAGAGCCCGAACTAAAATTAGTTCATCAGAACCTTTTGTATCCCCCTTTTCCGTCCCTGCTAGAGAGCAGGTACTTTCGTGGTTCCTATGTCTGATTGGCTGGGCGGAATACAAACCACGCCCGTAAAACTCCCAAAAAGTTTTGTGAAGCCGCCATTTTATTATCCTTTATTAGCATTAGCCCAGAAGCACAAACACAGAGAGACTAATTTATGGCAACACAAAAGAAAACATGGGAGCGGTGGAGTGATGAGGAGGTGTCGGCATTCTGGCGATTTACTCGGAAGGCTTCAGTAGTAGCCAGTCCCCAACTCCGGGGACTTCGGGTGGCAGTATACGCCGTGAAGTTGTTTGCGGCCTGTCAGTAAACCCAAAGCAGAAGAAGACGAAGTGACGTCAGCGGCTCATTTGCGTAATCTTCCCTCAGGGAAAAGTACTCCGGTGTGAACGCGATTGGTACTTAGTGCCCTGGGGTAGGCCTACTAACCAAGTGCCGGGGCACTAAGTGCCTGGGCACTAAGTACCTGGGCACTAAGTGCCTGGGCACTTAGTGTGTGTAACTTGGTGTGAAAGCGGCTTTTGGGACCTTCAGAAAGTAGATGTTTTTAGTTCGATACCCTTTGCACCCATTATGAATGCATTTTGTTTTTATTTCAAGAGCCTCTTCTTTATATTACTTTTTGAAAAGCCTGGATTTGGCACATGTATTTGCCTTGGCCCATCAGTCTTGATCAGGATTTGGGGACATTTAGAAACTAGATTCAAGTACATGCAAGTCTTTTCAATAACATATGTAAAAACAGTTCACACATTTATTTATATTTTATTTTTCAGTGCTTGAGTCCCTGTTCTCACCCATCTCATCTGGCTATCACTGGTCAGGAGACGGTAGAATCCACGGAAGTCGCTCACAATCCCCTGCAAGGATTTCCCAACAACCAGTCCAGCTAGAGCCTCCACAGCACACACCACTGCGGGGATATAATAAAACAGAATTCAGACTCTAAACAGGAGGAGAGCAAAAGAAAGCCAAACTTCAAATGTACAATTTTTACACTGTACTGATCTTTGAACTGACTAAAATTGGTTGTATTGTTTAATAAACATTACCACAAGGTGGCGGTGTTTGGTTCAACTTTGCACATCAAGACATAAAACTTTATGTATCACTATGGTCTTAACTATTATGTTTGTTTTATGTAGCTGGAAGAGCTACGAGAAAGATGTATTCTAAATAATGTGTATGTAGGCCAATACATTTTTATTAATAAAATAGTAGCCGAGCATTTTAGCATTAACTAAAATATATACTGTTATATAGCCTACTCATATTGTGTTCAACAATAACTGAACAGCATTTAACAACTGTGCTATGTTATTGTATTGTTGCATTTTCATAGCACGTTGTATTGAAACTTTACACAACAGGCACTTTATAATTAGTTTAACTTATAAACTGTTAAATTAATAAAAAAATGAGTATGATGAAAAAGAGTGATTTCGATGAATTTTTTGCTGATTATTTCCTGTGAGTAATGCATTTCAATCCATTGAATCTAACAAACTAGTTTCTTTAAGCTTGGCAATTCCTTTATTATTTTTTGTATGTGTTTAAACTGCTTACTTTGCTAATGCAGGACGAGGCCATTTACCATGTCCTTTAATTTAATAACAACAACAAACTTTAAAAATAATAATTTAATTCCTTTTTGTTCATAGAATTGTATGAAAGGTTGAGATATAACCAACTGTTAATAATTTATATATTTAAAAGTTTTACTCGGTTTGAATGAATCACGACCCCATTTTAAACTTTGGCGAACCCTAGTGGAGGTCGAGACCCCTATGTTGGAAACCAGTGATAGTCATGCGTTACCCGGAACCAAATGGACCAATCCGTGGAGCCGTTACGTTACGTCCGCGGAGCCGTTACGTTACGTCCGTGGAGCCGTTACGTCCGCGGAGCCGTTACGTTAAGCCCACGCTGATTGGTCTAAATTGACCCACACACACACACACACACACACACACACACACACACACACACACACACACACACACACACACACACACACACACACACACACACACACACACACACACACACACACACACACACACACACACACACACACACACACACACACACACACACACACACACACACACACACACACACACACACACACACACACACACACACACACACACACACACTCTGCTAATTTCTCCTCCCTGCTGCAGGCTGATAACAGACAGTTGGGATCGCGGCGAAATTCTCTCTGCAGACCCATTCTCACAGCGTTTATCAAGCCACACTTATTGTTTTTACTTCGGCTGTGACTTTGTGTGTGCTCAGGATGAGTTTGTCTGTGTTTCGATGTGTATCGCTAAACAAGGAAACAACACCTCCACGGAGCTCAGCGCGATTCACAACGTCCCGACCAATCAGAGCACACTGTGCTCACAGGGAGGGTGGGGGCTGGAGCTATAGAGCTACAACGAGCCGTTAAAGCAGGCCCGGTTCTACGGGGGTGCATAAGGGTGCATTGCACCCTCAGTTGAGTCGCTATGCACCCTCATTTGAAAAATGTAAAGTGAAAAAAAAAAAAAAAAAGTGAAAAAAAAAGTTTTAATTAAGAGTGAAAAATATTACATATATAATAGTAGTAGTATAAGAAGAAGAAGAAGAAGAAGAAGAAGAAGAAGAAGAAGAAGAAGAAGAAGAAGAAGAAGAAGAAGAAGAAGAAGAAGAAGAAGAAGAATATAGTTGAAATAAAATAAATTGTAATTGTGGTTAAAGAACATTGTCTGCTGCATTTATTTGGTCAATTTAAACGGTAAGTCAGGTGCGCGTGACCTGTGCCGCTGCGCGTTCGTCATCTGCAAGGTGCTTACACAGCAGTCAATGATGGACATCAGAAAATGGTTAAAACAACCAGCCCTTATCGACAGCAGCCCTTATACTGCAGGTAATAACAGTTCAGATCATGGGGACATTACGTTACCTGCAGCCGTGGACACTAACGCCCGACTCACTGGCTTTGCCCGCCTCGCCCACAGAGGTGGAGCAGCCGGCAAAACAGAGCCTGTACAGGTATATTTAAAAAGTACCCAACTCGCCTGTACAGTGGGGTAAGGCACTCATTTTGCAGCTCATGGTTTAAAAACAGAGATTGGCTGGAATATTCCTGTAAACAAGATGCCATCTTCTGCTATGCATGTAGACATTTCGGTCTGAAAAGGGGAGTGATTTGTAAAATATCCATAAAGAAATAGTAAATCTGATTACAGTTCTGTTTCATATGGGTGTTGAGAGATGTATCCATAGATCTCTTCATTTTGCTCTCAAAGTGCACCAGATTGAAGCTTTTAACTTCAATATTTAAAATAAAATCTTCCCGGGGGAGCATGCCCCGGGCCCCCCTAGAGGGTGTCAGGTCCACTCTCCACTTGTAAAAATAGCACTTTACCACTGCACCCTCTCTAATCTCAGATGCACCCTGAGTCATTTTGTTCTGGAACCGGGCCTGCGTTAAAGGCAGAGAGTGAAATTCAGTGAATACACATAGTTTACAGAGATGCTGTATGAGAAACCAATGTGAGTTTGGAAAATTGCACAATATAAATCTATTCTAGTAGACCTCAACAATGGAATTATGATCAGTGGAAATGGCCATGACATGGGACGTTTAAACCAAGCCCCCCAGGAAGTGCGCCGGACTCAGATGAAAATATTCGTGGTGGCCAAACGGCGGTACTACACCGTTTGGTTGCCAGGCCCGGAAACACTTTTTCCCATTGACTTACATGGGGAAAGAGTGGTCTGTAAATCGTTGGATAATTTTTTTTAAACTAAATAAACAACCCAGTATGTACACTTGTATAACCCTTATTAAAAACATTCGTTCCTCAAGTTGTAAAAATGTGCTAATAACGTTATTCTGAGAGTTATTTCCCTCTGCATTATGAACGCGCATTTAACCCACGGGACCGCGCCGCCTGGCACGTTCATGTTACGTGTTCAGCACTACATGCGTTTATCTTTACCCATGGATGCACAATAAGAACGGACCCATATCACCTTACTGCCATGCCATCCCACGGAGCTGTAATAATGGATATAGCATATATAGCACATGTTTGCTGTAATTCATCATTTGTAAAATATTATACTACATGCATGGGCTGTATAATTAGATCTTGTACCGTAAATGTTGTATTAAATAAAGTTAATATTACAGACGTTAGATTAACGTCCCTGTAGCTTATTATTGCACTAAGAAGCTTATTGCACTATATATATATATATATATAAAATAAAATATATATAAAATATTTAAAAATCAGACAATGTCATTTCCTGGATTCTTTCCCCCCATTCTGTCTCTCATAGTTGAGGTATACCTAGGATGAAAATTACAGGCCTCGCTCATCTTTTTAAGCGGGAGAACTTGCACAATTGGTGGCTGACTAAATACTTTTTTGCCCCACTGTGTATATATATATATATATATATATATATATATACAGTGCAATAATTATTTCATGCTAAATGAAGCTCTGTGGCTTGGATATCACTAGATCCTGTTACAGCGTAATGTACATAACGATTGATGTGCACATTAGCATAATTACTAGCTAGCCGCTAGCTGCCACCCTCGTTAATATCAAATCCATCATAATAACAATCCATGACCATGCTGTCATGAACGTGCGGTGCCGTTACGTGTACGCAAATTGACGTGCTTGATGTGAACGAGCATTTTGGTTAAAGTTGCGCATGCGCTATGAGCGCACATACAGGTACTTCTCAGGTATGCCGGGTAATCTGTGACGTTTCACGTGACGTGTGCATAAATTGGGCCATTTTATCATCATGCGCTAATGAGCAACTCTCATAGGAATGAATGAGGCCCCGCCTCCCACGCTGTATCCCGTTCTTAATAATTAGAGATGGCAAATCCGGATCCTTTTACAGACTCAGGGTCTTCTGAGTCAGTCATTGAAGAGATCCGGATCATACAAGTCATTTGAGTCATATGAGTCAGCATCACCAAGAGCGTAGAAATCCTACCGGCGAAAACTTGTTGCATTTCACGAGCATATTAAACTGACATTATATTAACCTCCGCTGCACAGTGTATTTTGCTTTAATAAAAAATGTTGATCACAAAAAAAAGGGTCATTTTGCGAATCTCAGTCTGCTGTTGACTCGTGCATGAGGACGAGTCTGCTGGATCTCTGGATCTGCTGCTATACGGTTACGGCTCTGAGTCCGCACGAGTCTGCTGTGTTTTGCACAGTGAGTCAGGATTTGCGAATCTGAGGTTGCGTTCGGATAGTTTAAAAATCAGCTCCTAAGTTCTCACCCTATCTCCTATTCCTTGACCTCCGAGTGAAACGTCACGGGGTTAAGGGATAGTGGATAGGAGAATTCAAAAGGATTTAGGAGAAGAGACTGCGGTACTTTAGAGAATCCGAATGCACTTTCACTATCCGACGTGTTTATGATGCGCCAGCGGACGTCATTTTGTGCGTCTGCTGCTGTGGGGAAACTATGGAAACTACAGTTTTCTATACAGCGGACTACAACATGGATGTTTAATAAGAACGAGGGACTACTGTAAACTCATCTAGAGACTCTGCACCGTGCTCTGATGCTGTTGTGTTATGCTTTATGAACGTGGACAACAGAGAAACATATTCTTCAGTCTGGTAAGTTCCGCTGACTAACTCTCAGGCTACTGGTCTCTCTCGATCATTGTCCTGGATTCACGGATCCCGCGATTTTGATTAAGTCCATTATGTTTCCGGCTCTAAATGAAGTTTCAGTGTAGACTTCTAACAAAATTGTCATGTTGTGCATAGGGATGGGAACGATTAATCGAAAATTCTAAATTATTCAGGTATTCGAATAATTATTCATGTTTTCGAATATGAGTTATGAATATTTGTATTAATTTATTTTTTATTTTTTTTGGGAGTGATGCCTAAGTTGATTACATATGATTAAATTGAATAATTCAATGTATATATATACACGACAGTGCCATAGCTAAATGTGTTAGTTGAAGTCTAAAGGTGTGTTTTGCTCCACTCACCGGTCCCTCACGGCCCGTCCACACTACAGCTTCAAAAAAAGCTTGGAGCTGGGCGCGTCTGAAGCTCGACCAACAACCAATCACATGAATCTCCCGCCTCTGACACACAAGCAGCGGTTTGATTGGCTAGAGCTTGTACTGGCATATGATTTGATTGGCTGGCGCTGGCCACTCCGGCGTCTCCGGCGTCAGAAGTTGAACTTCTGACGCCGGAGACGGACCGCTATGCTACCCACAATTCAGTTCGGCAAAAAGCAAGGCAACGTGACGTCACCCCATTCAAATGGGCAGACGCGTTGGAAACCGTTTTTGAAGCTGTCGAAGCTGTAGTGTGGACTGTGGACGCAGTTCATTTCCTCATATTCCAAACGAGAAATTACAGTAGCAAATCACCCGGTTCTTTATGACCAGAACTATTAACGGGATACAAACCGGAGGAACCAGGCATGGAGGAAGGTGGCAGAGACAGTGGGTGAAACTGGTAGGTTTTCGCCTGTTTGGGGAGTTTATATATATATATATTGCTCCCATAAAATCCCCGGGGGTTTTTGCTTTGCATGTCGGGGGCGGGAGATTCATGTGATTGGTTGTTGGTCGCATTGCTCGCAAAAAATCCCCAAGCTGTCAGACACGCCCAGCTCCAAGATTTTTGAAAAGCTGCTGTGTGGACGTACGGTAACGGAGCGTCCACACTACAGCTTCAAAAAAAGCTTGGAGCTGGGCGTGTCTGGAGCTTGGGGATTTTATTCAAGCAACACCATGCCTGGTTCCTCCGGTTTGTATCCCGGTAGGTGAAGAGGGTCTGGTCATACAAAACCGGGTGATTTGCTACGGCGATAGTTAGTTTCTCCTCCGACTTTTTTTGAAATATAGAAATGAACGGCGGGATATCTCTCCCAGCTTAGACGCGGTTTGATTGGCTACGGCTACAGCTGTCAGATTTTGGGAAACGGGATTTGATTGGCTGGCGCTGGCTACTCGCCGGAGACGCCTGAGACGGACCGCTCTGCTACCCACAATTCAGTTCGGCGAAAAAGCGGTCCTGACGTGCAAATCGGTCGTCCGACCTGGGTATAGGGGCGAAAGACTAATCGAACCATCTAGTAGCTGGTTCCCTCCGAAGGACCGCTACGGGCCTCCAAATTATTCAGGTATTCGAATAATTATTCATGTTTTCGAATATGAGTTATGAATATTTGTATTAATTTTTTTTTTTTTTTTTTTTTGGGAGTGATGCCTAAGTTGATTACATATGATTAAATTGAATAATTCAATGTATATATATACACGACAGTGCCATAGCTAAATGTGTTAGTTGAAGTCTAAAGGTGTGTTTTGCTCCGCTCACCGGTCCCTCACGGCCCGTCCACACTACAGCTTCAAAAAAAGCTTGGAGCTGGGCGCGTCTGAAGCTCGACCAACAACCAATCACATGAATCTCCCGCCTCTGACACACAAGCAGCGGTTTGATTGGCTAGAGCTTGTACTGGCATATGATTTGATTGGCTGGCGCTGGCCACTCCGGCGTCTCCGGCGTCAGAAGTTGAACTTCTGACGCCGGAGACGGACCGCTATGCTACCCACAATTCAGTTCGGCAAAAAGCAAGGCAACGTGACGTCACCCCATTCAAATGGGCAGACGCGTTGGAAACCGTTTTTGAAGCTGTCGAAGCTGTAGTGTGGACTGTGGACGCAGTTCATTTCCTCATATTCCAAACGAGAAATTACAGTAGCAAATCACCCGGTTCTTTATGACCAGAACTATTAACGGGATACAAACCGGAGGAACCAGGCATGGAGGAAGGTGGCAGAGACAGTGGGTGAAACTGGTAGGTTTTCGCCTGTTTGGGGAGTTTATATATATATATATATTGCTCCCATAAAATCCCCGGGGGTTTTTGCTTTGCATGTCGGGGGCGGGAGATTCATGTGATTGGTTGTTGGTCGCATTGCTCGCAAAAAATCCCCAAGCTGTCAGACACGCCCAGCTCCAAGATTTTTGAAAAGCTGCTGTGTGGACGTACGGTAACGGAGCGTCCACACTACAGCTTCAAAAAAAGCTTGGAGCTGGGCGTGTCTGGAGCTTGGGGATTTTATTCAAGCAACACCATGCCTGGTTCCTCCGGTTTGTATCCCGGTAGGTGAAGAGGGTCTGGTCATACAAAACCGGGTGATTTGCTACGGCGATAGTTAGTTTCTCCTCCGACTTTTTTTGAAATATAGAAATGAACGGCGGGATATCTCTCCCAGCTTAGACGCGGTTTGATTGGCTACGGCTTCAGCTGTCAGATTTTGGGAAACGGGATTTGATTGGCTGGCGCTGGCTACTCGCCGGAGACGCCTGAGACGGACCGCTCTGCTACCCACAATTCAGTTCGGCGAAAAAGCGCGGCTACATGACGTCACCCCATTGAAAGTGAATGGGCAGATTGGAGCTTTCGACGCTGTCGACGCTGTAGTGTAGACGGGCCGTAAACGCTGCCTGGCAACCGACCGTGTGTGGCGGCAAAGTACATAGACATTTTGACTGGAGAGATTTTTTGCTGGTATTCAACATATTTTACCAGTCATAGTCATAGACTGGTGGAGGCGATTCACAATCAGCCCAGCTGTAGAGAAGACCCTCTCAGCTGGAACGGAGGTTGCGGGTATAGGAAGGTAGGCCTATAGCATGTATATATACATTTTATTTGGCATACCTCTACACCGCACTCACTAACCTGGTCGAAATATTTCCACCAACTCTGCATAATTCTATGGGTGACGTCACGGACACTACGTCCATTTATATATACAGTCTATGGCTGCAACCAGAGCCATATAATAGAATTATATTATATGGCTCTGGCTGCAACATGTTACTATTAATCTCTCCGCACTTTTGGCCACACCCCCTAAGTAAAATGTATTCCCGGCCGCGGCTATGCTCGTGCACATGACGAGTATGGATCTCTGGATCTGCTATGCACGGTTAGGAGCCGTAATTTACTGCTCCTCTGAGTCCCCACGAGTCTGCAGGAAGTTTCACTGATCCGCGTCCCCTCCCCTGAGCCAAACGATAACTTCTGGAAGCTATCCTACTTGCTAAAGGGTAGGCAGATGGACTGGGCTACGTTGTAATGTTATTTTACATGTTATAAGGAGAGTAGCGAGTGACGCAATTTATAGTTTTAATTTGTACGTCACACCAAGTGTAGGACTCGAAAGTAAAGGACTCGGGTTAATGGAGAGGGGAGACTCGTCACGACCAGCTCATTTCTAGGATCCGGGTTAATGATCCGGATGAATCAGGACTCGCCCATCTCTACTTATTATACATCCATGATTTAAACAAGCTACATTCTGTTTCTGGTCAATTTTACCAATCTCCGTGCCTTTCCCCAGAGTGAAAGTGAGGCCGAAGCCCTTCAACCCACAGTCCGTGTCGATGACCACATAAGCGGCGGAGTAATCCGGGTCTGTGTGCTGCACAGCGGAAAGTTACAGTCCATGCCAATGTAACAGAAATATAGCACACTGCACTGCACTACAGCTGCACACACTTCCTCCTTACCATTGCATCGGAGCCGTGTTGCTCCGAAGACGTCGGAAATCTCACATCCCTGACCGTCAAACTGATAATTGTGTGCAACATTTTCCCACTGGGTTTACATTAGTCTTGGGATTCAGTCAACGTTAGAGTGTTTATTTCAAAGTGATATGTGACCTGTAGAAGTTGATCACACCCACCTCAGCCTGCAATTGGTTTAAACCATAGACATACCCACCTGACACTTAAAGAGACAAACATGTACTAATAAAAAAAAAGAACACTGGACTTTGTAAAATCACGTCTTTATTGTACAAATACCTCTCCACCCACAACCTCCCTCCCAAATATAATTTGCAATCATGTCCATTTTCTTAATAATCTTACAAAATGAGGATTGTATAACATACAAAGCCCTTCTTTACAAGCTCAGTCATCAATTAGTGTTAAACCCCCTTATAATACTGCCCTAAAGAGTCAATACAGGAACCAAATGCAAAGATAAAAGGACTGTAAAAAACTGTCGACATTGCTATACAAAGTTTCTGCAGAGCCACCTTAGATACATGAGCAGGAAAGAGTCCCAAGTGCTTCATTCAGTCACATTGTAGAAGATAAAAAAAAATTCCAACCAGTTTATATGGTGGCTTTTTCATGAAATGTCATTGTGGCTTGGCAAGAAGCCGCAAGTCCACGAGGTTCATCACTGTTTAACTCACTGACACATTACACACACTGTTTTTATGTAAGTGTGTGTCTGTCGTGATTGCAGTCAGATTATACAACCAGGGCAGCGATGAACACAGAATTATGGCAATGTTATAAAAAGTCTTAGCAGAGATTTCGGCACGAGGATGGACAGTCGGGAAAGTCTCCCAATGAAGCAATAAAACCATGTCCATGTGATATGAATAAAATGTGATAATTCATGTGATAAAAAGAAAATACTAAGGAAAATGATATAAAAAGCAAAATGTTCGAAATTCATAAAATATCATGTCACAGATAAACACTCAAAAATTGCACTGAAGCTGATGAAATGTAATTAAAGTTAAGCTGTATGGGATTTAATCACTGTAAATGGACTGTGATAATGACCATCAGTCCCCTGAGAGCTGCTCTATTAGTTTAATATATTATCTCTGTTAATAATTAATCGTTCCAATGCATAATTTACCAATTTACTACAAAAGAATACAATTTGGGGGTGAGTGGAGTGTGAAAGCTCCACATTAAACCACATAGAGGCCAAAAAAACATAATAGTACCATGAATGAAAACAAAAATATATGAAATGATGGCGGACGCTGAAAGCAAAAGAGAAAAAAAAAAATCAAGAACAAGTAGTGGTTAATGCAACTGGTTATCCTGGATTCCAGTTGACTTAAGTTCAATATTTAAGAGCTCACGTCTTCAAGCAAGTGTGCTTCGAGGCGTTTCAGAGTGAAGGCAGGCTATAGGTTCTCTCCAGGTTGGTACTGAGGCTCTGTGGAGGTGAAATAGTCCTCCAGGAAGGACTGCAGGTACTCGAAGGTGGGCCTCTCGTCGGGGTCCTTCTTCCAGCAGTGCTTCATCATCTCGTGCAGGGACTCGGGGCAGCCCTGGGGACATGGCATGCGGTAGCCGCGCTCCACCTGCTCCAGCACCTCGCGGTTCACCATGCCTGAGAGGGAGACGGGAGGTAGAAAGGACTGTCAGAGCTCTCTTTTCGGAGAGGGGTTTATCATTTCTTAGTATAAGGAATGTTAAAAAATGTGAAAAATGGACAGTGAAAGAATGATTTAAAAACAGCAGCTATTTAGCATTTTTCTTCTTGAGAAATGGTGATCAGATTTGTTCATTGAATTCTAAGTTAGAGGAAACCAGGAGACTGTTGGCTTAAATTATCATAGAGACTGAAACAGCTAGCCTGACTGTGACTGACCGTAACAAAACCCAACTGCTTCCCTAAAGCTCATTGTTGTTGTTTTGAATGTGCATACATACATTGGTGTATTGATGTCCTCATATAACAATACTGCAAGACATCTGAGTGTCTCCCAAAATGTCAAAATTGTACATAGAGTTACAAACACCAACACAGTTTTGTTGTTTTTGGCAAGATCTTTGGCACTAAGTAGTATTTGCAGAAGTGTTTTTGGATCTCACTTCTCAGAAAGCGTTTGTGGGGTTTTTGTGGGAATACCAAAGGTACCCAGTTTGTAAAAATACCAATATTACATACCTTCATCAGTCACTGAATAGACGTTTATTCAAATGAGAATTTAGAGATTATTTCTGTCTAAATCGATCAATATTTAAAAAATTGATTTCCGTAAGTACACTAATCAATTCATTGTGTCAGTGCTACATCTAATAGAAAGTGGAGCCGTGCAAAGGTGGTGCAGCAGACTGCAGGCACTGCTCCCCAGGGCAGTGTCAATCTGGCAGATGGTTATAAACAAGAGTGGTGTTCAATCTCCTGATCGTCCTCCACCAGATGGTCTCATCTAATCTGTGTGTGTGTTCCCCTGCAGAGGCATAAACAACCAGTGCAGACAATGTCAGACGGCGCCACTCCAGCCTCAGACATTAACCGACAGACTGAAGGCTGATATCCCCGCCCTCTGACGCTGCCCTGCGGATGTTTTCTTGTCCTGTGTGTGTATGAGCGTGTCGCTGTCACTTACCTGGGTAGGGCACTCTGCCTTTGGTGACGAGCTCGGTGAGAAGGATCCCAAAGGACCACACGTCTGACTTGATGGTGAAGCGGCCGTACAGCGCAGCCTCTGGGGCCGTCCATTTAATGGGGAATTTGGCTCCTGTGACGTGATGGAGAGGAGAGGGATGAGGTGATTCCACTAGAGGGCGTATGCCTCCATGTCTGGCTCTATTTTCAGTTATTAACAATGGCCATAGTGACCAACAATAGGCCTTTCTCACAGCAGAGAGACTTGTCATAGAAGGAAAAGCAGTGAGGCACAGGTGTTACTAATAACACTAACGAGGGCTTGAAATGAGAGCAGCTAAATGGAATTCAGCAGTAATTCATTTAAGTATTTACACCTGTGCTTTTCCTGATGGAACAAGTCAAATATTATCTCTTATAAAAGCAAATTAGATCATAAAGACCATATTATATTCAGTCCTCTATTTAGCTTGTAAATACAGAATCTCAAATTAGAATGTTCAAGGGATAGGTAAGACTATAAAGGATATATTTAAGGTGTGTTAATGTGTTTTATCCCTTAAATGGGCATTCAATATTTGGGAAAATTAATAGAAAAAGTCCTTAGATTTGGCTTTTGTTTGCCCCAAGTTCTTGGAAATGTATATTTGCCATTATTTAAAGGCAAAAGACGAGTAATGGAACATGTATGCGCAGCAGTAGATTCATAACATATTATATATCCCTTCCTCACGAGTAACAATTTGATATATTTACAAAGGTGTGGAAGAAAAATTGGATAAATGCAATAAATGGTTGAGTCTCTTATTTCCAGAAAACGTTTTTTAGCAAATGCTACCACAAGTCTTGCAGTAAACAGTTTTGATGTGTTCTACTGAAGATACAGTCCTTATGTAAATTCACCAACATGTGAGGATGAATCAAAGTAAAACTGGGATTGGAAGTTGCTACTGCTAAATATTTAAAATGGTACTTTTTCAAAGCTGTAGCACAAACAACATGACATTAATCCCCCCTGTTGAACATTCAGTTACATGCTGAACATCAGCAAGTAAACATAATTGTTAGCATTGAATCGCTGTCGTCTATTTTGCTACTTCCCCTGAGATGCTTGCATGGCTGTAGACTCAATAGGTATATTATGTTTTATGACAGCTCATCTGCTTTATATGATCCTTTATTGTCCATTAATACTTTTTATTTACTTTGATTGTTCCACTCTGTCATTTACTGTGGGTATAAACTGTGAATAACTGGCATTAATAAAACTAAAATGCTATCCGTTTTGGTTTTGGTTGTGTAATGGTTGAGAACTTCCTTTGTGCGATAAATCGAGCCTTCATTTTCTCAAGAGATCATACCCAATTGCATAATGAAAGCAAGGCTCATAGGGATTATTAGGGATAAGGGACCCTGATGTTTTCATTATTCTATAGCCATTACATAGTGCAATCCAAATGTACTTGATAATGAGAACTGAAAAACCTTTTAAAAAGCAGAAATAGCAGCGAGATGAATTCTCCCAGTGTGTGAAAAGCGCAACTAATCAGACGCAGCAGGAGCATCTGGTTTATCCTAATTCACCATGATAGGAGACAACAGGGGTTCACTTTGTCTCTATGTGTTTGTTTACCCACCTTGCCTGGCTGTGTACTCATTGTCCTCTATCAACCTGGCCAGACCAAAGTCAGCGATCTTGCACACCAGGTTGTCGGCCACCAGAATGTTAGCAGCGCGCAGGTCCCTGTGGATGTAGTTCATCCTCTCAATGAAAGCCATTCCATCAGCGATCTTTAAATAAATACAAAATTGAAAGTGTGTCATGATGGCTGTTATTGGTGAATTGTTTTTTTTAGCTCCCAAAACATCAAGCCCTGCTCTGTCAGGCATAAAGAGTCGGGATCTATTAATGAAAGAACAAAAGCAAACTGAGGAAGACATGTTTACCCGAGGCTGCTGCTCTTCAGAGGCTTAAAATAGTACGCTAAACTTAACATTCACTGACACAAATTTCGGAAACGAGAAACGAAAATGATATATCTCTCACCTGTGCAGCCATGTCCACCAACAAGGGGAGCTTCAGGAATTTACCGTCGCCCTCTTTGAGGTAGTCGAGAAAGCTTCCTATAAAAAAACAGCGACAGTGAGAAGTCGTAAATGCAGTACAGCCATGATATATACTAGGGATGTAACGATACCAAAAACTCACGGTATGATAATATCGCGATAACATGTCCACGGTACGGTATTTATCGCGATATTGAATAATAAAGGTAAAAAAAAGAAGTGAATTTATCTTTTTTCAATAAAAACATTTTTACTCGGAAAATGTTTCTTTATTACATAATAAATCTGATTTGTACAGCATTTTAGTAGGATAGCGGTATTTTAAAGTGTCAAAAACAAAGTGACAGTAACAGACTGGAACAAGAAAACCAGTGTTTTTGTACCTACTAGTACTACCAAACAAAGTAGGCATTTTCTTTGTGCCACTGCATCTCACAAATAAACAAGGACATTTAATAATCAGACCCTGCAATAAAATAAATCAAGTTTCACTTTAGTTTTTCAAGTAACTCAACTCAAACTCACTAGTCACTCGCTCAGCATCATCAGACAGGTTTTTAGGAATATGAGAATGTCCACATTTCCAGGTATTTATAAGCTGGGATGTTTGGGCATTTACAATATTCCTGCTCTGGAAAAAACTCTCTCGCTTGGTACTGATGTTGCTGGGACAACCGAATATTTTATTTAACAGTGACGGAAAAAAAATGTGAAAGCAGTCTGTCATTTTGACAGATTAGAACAAACTCGGAACAGCGCCAACGTTTCCCCGCAGCGAGGCTCCGGTGTTATGCCGTGTTATGCATGCCCTACAAAAGGAAATGATATCGTTTCCAAACCGTACTTTGCCGTACAGATCAACACATGTCTGGGAGGTTTTGCTTTACGCTGTGCGCGCTCCCGCGAGGTGCATGCACACACGGCATAACACCGCCCCCCCCCCCGTTGACAGTTCACGAGCGTGCTCTCCTGTGAACTGTTCAGACCCAACGGGTAATAAGAGATTATGACGGATATTTTACGATCCTGTCTGTCAAAATGACGGACAGCGAAAAGGTCTAACGCCACCTCAGTGGGACGGAGAGATATGCTTTGGCCATGTGCAGTGGGTCAAACTGTGCATTGTCTCTCCACCACTTCAAAAGGCTTATTGACATGGCGAGATATAAATATACTGTTGGTACTTGTCAATGTCTCTAGGTGTGTACATGTAGCCCTGTAAATACGATGTCCTTTTGTGTTCTGTTGTTTTATGTTCATGTTGTAACCTACTTGCTGCCATGTTGGACAGGTCTCTCTTGAAAAAGAGATCGATGATCTCAATGGGACCACCTGGTTAAATAAAGGTTTAAAACAAAAAAAAGTGTTATTAATAAATAAAAAAAATTGAAAAATCGCGGAAGATTTCGTCAGTCTCACGATGGTATTGGGACGTTTATTTACCGCGATATTCGGTATATCGTTACATCCCTAATATATACTGTAGGAGCAATAAAAGGCCCGCAATACCAGTTGCATAACATTGTGCTGCTGTGGGGAATATTCGTATTTAAATTCATTCCTAGATCCTGGTTAGGATTTAAAGTGAATATCTAAGTAAGCATGCATTAAGGAAACTGTGAAAAATACTACAGCTCAGATCAAACCAAAGAGTATATCAACAAACTGTAGGCATTTAGACATGCATGCAGACAGAAAGGCATGTCAAAGAGTGAACAGTTACACACACATTAATCTAAAACAAACTAAATAATCCCACTGAACTACTGCAGCTTTCAATTAAACATCCTAGTTGCAGGCCTCAGGGAACCACAAGGGACCTTCAAGGACTTTCAATCTGTGCAGCACATTAATTAAGACATCCATAAAATCTACATTTTTCCTTGAAGGAAATCTCCATGTTTAAATCTGACTTGTGTTAAACCAAGGCTGTGTGATCAGTTGTGTGCCTGAAAAGTCTCTAGGCTAAGATGATGTTTTGCTTTTCTGTAAAAATAGATCGAATCAGTGTCATGTAACAGGAAACAGCTGAGTCTTGTTATTCCCCAGGGTTGAGAGTTCTGAGAAATTCAATTGAATTGCTAATCATAAATTCCAGTCAGCAGCTTATAAAATCAGGTTTATATTAGATGTACCTTTGGCCATGTACTCTGTGACGATGTAGATGGGTTCCTCGGACACCACGGCATACAGAGGCACCAGTTTGTCGTGCCGGAGCTTCTTCATGATCTGAGCCTCTTGGAGGAAGGCCTCAGGTGACATTGTGCCCGGCTTCAGCGTCTTTATGGCCACCTTAGTGGTGCCGTTCCACGTGCCTGGAAGACAAAGATAGGGGAGAGAACGCCCACAGGTCGCAGGGGTAATCAGTGTTGTTAATGGGCTTGGAGCGAGATGTATCATTAATTAGGTCTTGTAATTGCTCAGACATGTGCTGTCATGCATGCACTCCCCGACGAAATGGGATGCCTGGGATGAGCTGAGTTACAACAAAAAAAGGAAGGTAGAAATAAGATTGGCTGGAGCTGAGTGAGATGATCTCTGGAGATAAAGAGAATTCAACAAACAGAGGAAGCAACTGCAGGAAGTGAATTATTCCCAGGAATGGACAAAAATAGACTCAATAAATACAGGCATCGGAGGGTTTGTGTGTGGGATTTATGCACATCATCTTTGCACTTCCTACATTACACCATTGTTGTTGTTAAAATATAAATATATAATGTTGTTATAACATTTAACAAGGTCGATTACCAGCTGCTACTTGTTTTTAAATGGCTTTATACTGTAACAACCACATGCAATAAATACCGTTAATATTTATTACTTTTACCTGGCTGCTACGCAATTACTTTTATTTGTGTCAGTTACTCAGTGGTTGAATGTGCTAAAGTACATCTACTTAAGTACTTTAGGACACATTTCAGGTACATCTACCTGAGTATATTAATTGTATGCTAATTCCCATTTATACTTCGCAATATGGTACTTTTTAACTTCATTTATATCAAATGTTTTAGTTACTCGCCATTTTATAGATTCAGATCATTAGCGAATTAACCATATTCATTAACTAATACAAAAGATTGACATCATTTTAGGTTAAGATATCCAGCAGATGTGATAGACATCATCAAATAATATCATAATGAAGAAATTCAACTTATATATAATTCTGAAATGGGCTATTACACACAATAACTACTCTTACTTCCGTTACTTAAATATATTTTGATTACTTTTGTACTTTTACTTAAGTAAGAATTTCAATACAGTACTTCTTACTTGTAACAGAGTAATTTTACAACTTGCTATTGCCAATTTGACTTAACTGAGTAATCTTTCCACCAATGCACTTACTTTAATAATTACATGTTTCTACCTTGGATGTGTACGTATTTGATTCTTATTTTATCAACGAGTGCTTGCTTCTTTATTTAATATCTTGGTTTACTCACTGATTTTGATTCTTATGTATCTGGGCTGCCTTGGAATTTCAACATGTAGGTAGTTACGATTAAAAAAACTGCATGAGGCAATAAAGCATTCTCTGAACGTGTTCCTGCGTGTCTCGTCTGCGTTGCTCTTACCCATCCAGACCTCTCCGAAGCAGCCCTGGCCCAGCTTGAGCTCCAGTCTCAGGGAGTCCCGGGGGATCTCCCAGGCATCTTTAGCCAGCCCCTGGGTCTGAGGCTTGACTGTCGGGCAGACCGCGGTCAGCCTGTGGCAAAGCCCGTCAGCGTGCTCTGTGAAGATTACAACGCTACATTACACCCAGCAGCGACACACACAGATACACACACCCACATGAACCAGCAGGGTACAGCGTTTTAAAGGCAATCTGTTTCATGCATCGATTCATTCCATTTTATGTGGATGAATACATGTTCTTACACTTACTTTGATGAAATATAAATGAGGGGATTTTTACAACACTGATACCCTCTCCAGAGTCAGACGAGAAATGAATAGGGTAAATAGAGATTTAACCTCAACTCTCCTCATGCAAGGTTTAAAATCCTAACTGCTCCAATAATAGTTATTGTTACACCAGTGCAAGCTACATACCTGTGTAGTGCTTGACAAGCTTCTGTAGTGTGTCAAACTGTGCCCGGGTAGTGATGTAGTATCCTCCGCTGTCAAGCTTGCGGATCTTGTAGTGTTTAACATTGTCCCCTTTGGTTTCATCCCAGTCTCGTATGGAGAGAGAATAAGCACCTAGAGGAGACGAGGGAAATGTCCTTCAACATTCAAAACAAAAGTGTCAAGTGTGGTTACTATAAAATATAGCATTTTTTAATTAAGCCTTCTCCAGATCCATATATTAACTTTACAGGTGCTGAATAAAGAAACACCCTTAAGGTAGAGCTCAGAACACATTGCACTCATGGTGCAATGTCTGAGAATAATACATTTAGATTGAATTTTTACTCTTGTAAATAAAATGTATTGGAAGCTAACAGAACAGGTTTTCTGTACACTTAATGCTGCTTGTTGGTTATTTACTCTTGTCTATCTAGCACAAATATCAGTACTAGCATCATATTAGCATTTTCGTTTAGCATGTTAGCATGCTAACATTAGCTTTAAGCAAAGTCAGCATTCAAAACCTTCACAAAGCAGCTTGCATTGCTTTAGACCCTTGTTTTTGTGTCTTCTTTGTTCCTTTTAACTCCCATATATTCTGTCTTTGTTTTCATGAAAAGTGCTACACAAAACAAAGTTTGCTTGCTTGTCAGACAACATTTTACAAAACGTGATATCAGCTGACGTTGGAAGTCGGTCAGAAGAGCTTTGTTTTTGCATTTAGGAAAGGGGTAAATGTATCATCATGTTCATATTTAGCACAATTTGTAGTAACACAGTATATGACTGGATGCTTCATACTAACTTTTTTCCCCTTTTAATCAAAGAACCAGACATTTTCTGATGCAGTTAGATGAAGAAGAATTGGAGGGATGAAACCCCTCTTTAAATGGTCACACATGTGACATTTGGCCTCTGCTTTTAACCCATCCTAGTACCAGGAGTCTAGTACTAGGAGCAGTGGGCAGCTATTGTACAGCGCCCGGGGAGCAATGGGAGTGGGGGGGGAAGGGGGTTGTCCGGTGCCTTGCTCAAGGGCACCACGGCAGGGCCAAGGAGGTGAACTGGGAACCTTTCCAAGTAGCAGTCCACACTCCATATTTAGGTCTGTTCGGGGACTTGAACCGGCGACCCTACGGCTCGCAGTCCAAGCCCCTACTGACTGAGCCACTGCCGGACTGTAGCGATGATTAAAACAGGAGTGTTTTGTGTCCATTCCAGCTTAAAGTACTCCTACTTCACACAAGCTCCATTTCTCCAAGCAATTTCCACAATACTTAACAAAGAAGCTATCTTAACCTTTAGTAGTTTCACTTTCTCGTGCCAGGAAAGTTCCTCGTTGGTTTCCCGTATTCAGCAGCAACCTCTCAGCATCTTTGCGTCCCATTTTACCAAAGTACCACCTGTCAAGCGAAAGAAAATACTTTAAATAGCAGCCAAACCCACGGTTTAAGTGGTGACTGAGGATCTGAAGGTTGAACATCACATATATCTGTGTGCTTATTGTAAGCCACGTGAGATGGGATCATGCTAGTGTTATTAGCCTCCATGTGCAGTCCCTGTAGACGGGGTAATGAGGTTATAACAAGGCCTTACTCTTCAGCCTGGATGGAGTCAGCAGGGGCCACATAATTGCTGGGGATGTAGCCATTTCTCCCGGTATTGATGGAGCGAGCCTCCCACCAGTCTCCCTCTCTGCAGGAGGAAAAGGACACAGGAGAGATGAGACAAATTACTTTACATCCTGCTATGATTGATACTCTTGATGAAAAGTGGTTAATAAGGGATAATAATTAATAATTTGGTCTGAAAATTATCCTCACTTTAGGCAGCAGGGTTGCTTATGGTAACAACTAAAAAAGGTACAAAGCTTTTTATGTAATTTGTTCTGCATTCATTTAATTCTGCCGAGTCAAATTTGGAGCTGTCTTTGAAGTATGAGGTAGGACTGAAAGCATCGTCACAATGGGGATTGAATGACTCTAATCTAATTTACATTACAATGCTCTAACCTCAGGCGATGTTTCTGCCGCAGCATGGATCAAATAAAAGATCCACAGCGCTGTGCAGAAAGCTAGCAACAGGAAACAAGTTGCAATCAAACGCATTCATGAATACGGAACAGGTGCAGTTTGGGGATTACTGCTGGAAAAATAGACTTTTCATCCCAATATAACAGCTGCGGTACTTTCAAGGAAACATATTTAAAGTAGAAGGGCACCTGCAAACCTTCGCAGAGGCCTTCGCTATCCTACAACGTAAATCAAAGAGGAAAATAAATGTTGTGTATCAACCTCATCTGCTTCACAATGTAATGGGTTCTTCCCCGCATGTGCTTCATCCTTTCCAACAAGGTTCATAAAATGGAGTTTTTTTTAAATTCTGCTGACAATCAGACTCTAGAAACTGCACAGAAGCTTACGTATTGTTGATGATCTGGAATCGGTCTCCTTTTTTAAATGAAAGATCATCAGATGTCCTAGCTTCATAGTCATACAAGGCCACAAAGAATGTAACACCACCTGAAATAAAACACAAAACAGACCAACATGTATTGACTGTAAACACACATAATAGCAGAGGACAGAGTTAGTATGAAGCTTGAGAGGAACTGCACGTAGGAAACAGAAGTGTTTGTTTGTGTGGGTGACTGTTTAAAGGGCAATCAAGGAAGCTAAATTCGTCTCGCCAAGGTCTGAGAGCTCATACTGTATTGATTTCCCTCGCTCTATAATAATATTGTATTTTTCCTGCATGGAAATATGACTGTGACTGAACTCAAGTCACAAGCCACAGGAGAGCCAGTATATTAAACAGGTTTTTAATAGAAACATCTGTCTAACAGTCATAAGCTAGATTCCATTAGCAGTATTAAATGTGTAATAGTCAGAAGACATAGTTCTGTAAATTATGGTATGCGTAAACTCATCTCTCCCTCCCATAGTGAACCTGTAAAACCTATACAGCCACACCCCCACACAGATGACATTCATATCCCCACCGCGGATAACAATGCTGTCAACAATAATCCCATTATCTCTGCAGAAAGCTAACACCACAGCATGAGCCACCTTCGCCCCTCTCTGAGAGCAGATAATCCAGCGTGGCGGAGGATTACAACCCAAATCCCGCCGAAACATCTCTTTGCGCTTTGCATCGCTGTAAGCTGCTCAGACACATTTAGGGTGATCAGGGGTGATAACAGGGTCCGTGTCAAATCTAACAAGGAAAAGCTAGTTAAAACAACAATGGCTGGGGCATTAGCCGTGACACCGACATGTCGGATCAGCATACTGACCACTTTAAGCTCAGGGTTAAGTATGTTTGTATGTTTTAACCCATTTACTGTAATCAAAATGATTACTTCATTAGTACACATTAGTGTTTTATTATCTCAGTTAACATTATGTCTGTGTTTTCTTTTGTAAATGCGGATTAGCCAGAAGAGTCTGACAATAAGCTTTCAAATCAAGACACCATTTTTTTTGCAGCTGGTTGATCATAACCCAAGGTTTTGGACAGAATCATTGTGTTAGATCAGGGGATTTCAAATGTGGAGCCCTCAGGGAAAGACTGGAAAGAGCAAAGGTATTTCATCACAAGGCACTCAATAATCAAAGATAGCCATACTGCTGTTGGACATAACAATAGACTACACCAAATACTTTAAAAAGATGATGTCCTAAAGCATTTACTTAATTCTATCTCTGGAAAAGTATGTACAAATATAACATTCACCAAAACTACTGTACCTCTGAACTATCTTTTTAACCAAATCACACTTTTAACTAATGTTATTTTCCTTTACTTCCATTCACTAAACCACCATTGAAATAGTTTGGAAAATCCCTGTGGAAAACATCCTCACACTTTGAAAACCTCTCTGCATGACAGAAAGCAGAAATGTCATCCAGCTCTAAAGCCGAAGCATTTATGAAAAGGATGAAAAACAAGATGGATTACACATCTGTAGCAACTCAAGTCTCTAAAATATGATTCATAATAATATACATAAAAAACATGGCATTACAGATTGACTACCATATGGTATTATGGAAATACCACAGCAGAAAGCTGATTGAGGAATGCAAAGATTATGAGAAGATAAGAAAAATAGATTCAAAACCTGATGGTAAGATTTACAGGAAATACGGTCAGCAAGAAAGGGGCTACAAAATCATGTATGCATAAGTGTGTCATTCAGCTCTCCATTAAGTGCATTATCAGCATTGTATGACCCTACTCACTTGAGACGGCGCCGGAGAACGAGTTGGACGCAGGGCCGGTGAAGGACGCCCCTCCAAAGGGAGTCATGGCAGACGAGCCTCCAAACGGCATGAGGGTGTGGTTGAAATTCCCAGTCCCAGAGCCTGAGGAGGGGGCTTGGTTCTGCTGCAGCTGGGTGGGGTCCGGTCCGTAGTGACCCACGTGAGGTGTGGTGATGGTGGAGTTGGGGTCTGACGCTGCGGAACTATCTGGCCGATACTTCATGGTAGGACCTTTGTCCTCTTTGCTCTTAATGCAGCCCATCGTCTCGCCCTGCCTGGACAGACACAACACAAAGTCCTCTATTTAATTCCAGCAGATTGAAGAACATCACATTATCTCACTGTTGATACATATGAAATGACGGGCCAAGGGAGGAGAGGGATGACATATTGCAACATAAGGTGCTTGCATGCGTTATGAAACAAAAATCAAACGACCTGATATTTTTCTGTGAATGATTTTGTTGTTGTGACGTGCTCGGACCGTAAGCCATGTGGTAACTGGGACATATGGGTTAAAGACAAATCCGCTTTCAACCACGCACCACTCCAACGTGTAGAGCACGCATGTTTAGGGTATGACAACCGCAAAGCAGAGGGATGAAAAGGCGATTATCATTCTATATTGTTTTGATCTATTACATGACATTGTTGTTACATAAAGAGATCACTTGTTATTTACATACAAGTGACAGATTAAAGCAAACGTAAAGCCTTTGTGTCTTGAAATATAGAACATTCTCTGTAATATTAAAGCTGTATTTTACATTGATGCCTTGTTGTGATTCAAATTGTCCCTCAGGGGCCCACAAGGAATTGCTAAAAAAGCTTACTGCGAACAAAACAAGGGGCCCAAGGGTTCAAGGCCAGAACACTTTGACTTTCATATTTGTTGGTTGTAAAGTCTATCCAATGACATGCAAAATAACCATAAAGATAATCAAAATGACTGCATGAGAACACACAATGACTACAAAGGTGAAAAGAATGTCCTTGACTTGACTGAAAAAAAGAAAAGTTACCACAAAGAGATGTAAAATGACTAGAAAGAGATCAACACAACTAAAAAGAAACGCAAAATGAATCCATGCAGATGCAAACCAACCACAATGACCCGAGATATATCAAAGAGATATAAACAAATCTAAAAAAATAACACTCCAAGCAACATCTCTGAGTCGATTTTGTGTCTGCGGTTTGTGGTTCACCAGCAAAGAAATACAGAAACAGTCTGGGTGTCTTGCTCCTGTGTCGAACAATGGGGTGCCTTTTACACCTATGACCTATGAACCCAGGGGCCCATTGATGCTGACCATGCTACACGATTTAAACATCCGTGTGCCTCCATCTGCGTGATTGTCATTCCTCCTTCTAACGTAATTTGTCCGGAGTCCCACTGAGGCATTCTTTTGTGAGGTGAAGGCTCGGAAAATGTGGATGCAATCAGACACGCTCGTAAAGAAGTCTATGTCGAGGGAGATCAGAACATTTTCATTCTCCAAGAACAACAGCTGCGCGAGGAGTTGGACACATAACAGGACAGTAAAACAATAGACGATTGAATGGAAATTCGATCTTTTGTACAGTGATGTTGGGCGTGAAAGCAGACAAAACAGACAAGGTACTGAACAGCCTTGTGGCACAGTTGTAGGCAGGAGTGACAAGATAACAGGCTAACAATCATGGGTCTGTGAAATGGAATAGGATCAACTGATGCACCTTTCACTGATTTTGGAACAGTGGCCTTGATGTTTGGTGCTGGGAGGGATTTTATTCCCATCGGAAAAGAAGGAGGGGCGCATTCGAGAGTTCATGGAGTTCTCCAGATGAACTGTCAAAGAAATCAACGAAATGGGGACAAACCACAAAAGACGTCTAAGATTATATTTGCTCAAATAAAAAAAGTACAAAACCGTTGAAATATTAGGTTTCGGCTCGTGCTGAGCACACGCCATTTTATGCGTGGTCAGTCACTTATCAAAAGAAAACAGATTTCTTAAAAATGTCTTCCAAAAAGGCTAATAAATCTAAGCTCAGATGTTAGATCTCGAGCCAATGAGAATGTTGGCATGGAAAACAGACGTTGCATTTTCAAGCCAACATTTCCGTTAACCTCCAGACAAAACCAGTGTCATGGAAAGCAGAGAGCTTCACTCAGTAGCTCATTCAACTACTGTGGGCTTGTGTTTCATCATCAGACGGACGAGAGTCTGGCTCGTTGGGTTAGCAGTGAACTAACCACGCTTTGAAACACTGGACAGAGTCCCAGAAATATTTGCAATATAAAGATGGAATGATGTCCCGGCCAAAAATGAGACATGAACCGACCACAATTAAAAATCGTCGAATACTGAGCTGAAAGTAAGGAGCCTTAAAGACAATACAACCCTTGTGGACATCACACATACATTGTAATTTAGGATTATACAGTAGATGTGACGGTAACAGAGGATTTGAAGGAATCATACACATATACTGCTATACAAGCACCTCTCCAAGCACCAGTCCACACTTCCTATATTTTGATCTGTTCGGGAAATAGCCACCCTCCAGGTCCCCAAATCCTGACGCCCATGGCTTAGTATATGAAAATGGCTAAATACTGATGAAAATAAAATAAAAATCAACACTTATAGTCTTATACTGTATAAAAATACAAATAATTTGCAGGGTGGGGCTGTTTTTGCTGTGGCAATGTCTGTCTGTTGGTTTGTAGGCTACTCCTGCACACCACCTAACTGAAATATCTTAACAGCTATATGTTCTACAAATATGAAAGAATCCTATACATTATAAATGCTAATCACTATGTTAATACCCTTACACTTGTGCCATTACCAGGTCACGATTTGAATTTGTCAAACACTCTGGTTTATGACCAAATAGGCTACCTGGAGAATTTGGGTAAAGGCTTATTAGCAAATGTTAGCGTCGGCATCCTGTTAGCATAGTGATGCTAGTATTTAGCTCAAATCACCACAGTGCCTAAATACAGCCACAATGCACAAGCTGTCCTCTTTTTGTCATCAAAGACAGAACACTTTGAGTTATTTGGCTTCGGTACAGTGTAAATAAGGAAGGAATTATAAAGCAACAAATGATGTTAGCAAAAGTGTTAGCTGCTAACAGAAGAACTAAACTGTATCTATGGAACCCTTTCACGGAGCATTTTCTGCATTATGTTTTTAGTTTTAAGCAGCATTAAAAATGATAGAAATCCCCAACAGAGGTAGAGCGCTGCTAGCTTATCTGTCAGCAGACAGGGTGTGTACTAACACACATGTTCCGTCTTCATGTGATATGAACTGCACTACAAGATAAAATGATATCTACTGGAGGAGTGCACATAAAAACACAATATCCGAGCCAGACCATTCCCTCAGAATCCAGGGTGATAAGCACTGCAAAGCAACAGAGTGATATAACATTCCCATCAGTGGCTGTGTGGGCATAAAGAAAATGGTTTAGATTGAGTCCAGGAGAGAAACTGAGGAGGGGAACAGCAGGTTGGTTGGATGAGGGAGGGGGGGGGGAAACCAGGCAGACAGTGCCAGCTCTACCAGCTTGAACTAGGAGGATTATGAGGATGGAGGATTTACCCTAAGAGGATAATAACAGAAAACAACCAAACCACCAGGGCCTGGAGCTGAAACAGAGCCCACCCCAGACTCTATCCTGCACATGGTCATTTAGGCCTTTGATAAATCACGTAATGACACCCTCGAGTTTGTCACACCAAAGTCAGAATACACACGTGACGACGTGAAAAAGAATGCAACACACATATCGTAACTTGGATAGCATGTAAGGTCAATAAAGCTAGAAGCGCTATTGAAAGGTGTCAGCAATGTATCACACTCAGTCTTTTAAATAAGGGAAGTCCAAAACAAGTCTGAATGTCAAACATCACTGACTTTTAGATCCAAGTGTATACACTGAAAAGCTGATTCTTGAACAGCAGAGCCATTTACTAACAAACCAGAGGGAAATCTGCCTTGCTGCTAAATATAGTAACGTATTCTTAATGCTGACAACATCCCACTGCCCCCAGGATGATAACATGACCTACAACAGCACATCGCATGAGCTGAGAAGAGAAGACTTTCAGTTGCACCAGTTAGAGCCACGCAGAAACGATAAGAGAGGAAGGTGAAGAGTTTAAATGAGGATGTTTACATGTCATAATAGAATATGCTGTACAGAGGCTACTTCCTCTATCTGGTTGGAAATGTGAAGTTCAATCGAAGCACTGATTTGAAACGGACTGTTCCAAATGATCCGCTAAATCTCAGCCGACCACTTTGAAATCTTGATAACAAAGATGTGTATTCAACGGCACAGAAGTCTTTTCTTTCGAGAAAAGAAAAAAAGAAAACACAGTGTCGACCTTGGTAGAGAAACAGTTTTTTGGGCCACAGGCTACAGATATCTTTGTTTAATAACTGAGATTGTCAGCTACTGTAGAACTGATATCTGCTGAGTCAAGCAAACAACAGTCCAAAGCCTAAATATATTCAGTATAAATATCATTGGTGACAAAGAAATAGCCTTGAGCGACTTATGGTTGCATCTTTGGACCCTTCTGAAATAAGTTTGTTCAACCCACTTGCTGCTATGTATTAAAAACCTTCCAATGCAGCCAATTCATCCAAAACACATGTCTTGCAAGAACATTAAAACAACTAAATGTGTCCATATGTTCCCCTCCATGAACTTCAGAAGCTCTGTTGACCTGTAACCTCTCTTGTCTCTGCTTGTATCCACCTAGAACACACACACGCCTAACTGTACATACTTCCCTGTTACAGTGATACGCTTAAACCTGCAGTCCTCTTATCACAAACCCTGCTTGCGGTTTCCTCCTCCTCTCCGATCCAAGTGTGAGAATTCCACCCAGGCTTCACAAAAAGCTGATAAGACAGAGACTCACTCGCTGATAGCTGGAACGATGAGGAAGGTTGGTAGCTTGCAGGTCGTGGTTCAGAATGTTAAAGAAGGCTGCAGAGATGAAGTCTCGCTGAGTAAGCTGCGCAGGGTCATCTACAGTATATACGAGCAGTCAGAAACTAAGAGACGCCTATAGATTGAATTTCAACAACAGAGAGCTTTGTGTTATCAAATCGGAACGTAATCAGAAGAAAAGGTGCATTTGTAATCTTTCTTTCAGGCACTACACATGTACTAAACCCTGACTTTAGAATAGCTTCTTTGCATCTCAGTTTGCCTAAACAGCCTCCCCTGGGGTTTAAGTTATCTAGACTCTGATGAAGTTGACATTTGGCCAGATGAAAGTCAAGTAGTGGAGCTAAAGGACATGAAGGTGGAGTTCCTTCATCCATCAGCCAGCAGCAGTGAAA
This sequence comes from Pseudochaenichthys georgianus, assembly GCF_902827115.2. Classification (NCBI taxonomy): domain Eukaryota; kingdom Metazoa; phylum Chordata; class Actinopteri; order Perciformes; family Channichthyidae; genus Pseudochaenichthys; species Pseudochaenichthys georgianus. The sequence continues at coordinate 17,199,491 of NC_047522.1, read as the reverse complement.
CCCTGCCCAGCATCCCCTCGGACAGCTGTTCGTGGGGAGGGTCTCTGGAGCTTTACTGGCCTTCAGATCGGCAACATATGCTGCCTGCCACCATTGATCACATTCCTCTGATGCCGAAGGGTTAAAACTGTGGCTGCAGAAGAGTCATGTGATGGTCCGATGTGAAGCCTCAGAGTTTTTAAACAAACACCATAAAATTATTCAAACTGGGCGTAGTGTTCTTTTGCACACAAGTAAAATGACACTAGTGCCTCGGGAAAGAAAAACTAAATATGAAAAACAATGGAAATGAATGGAAGGACTTAAGAGTGCTTGACTATTGACAGATGTCTTTAGCACCAAGATATCAGTCCTGGGTGAAAATATGTCACTAATTTGACAAACAGTACTCATTACTCAGTGGTCATAGACACGCTTTGTGTTGAGCTCATGTGAGTAACTGTGCTGCCACAGAACAGAGATCACACATTTTCTAGAATAAACAGGTCTAATGGGAGGGACTACCTGGCACCTGAGCTATTTTGGGACTCTCAGTGTGTACGACCATCTATTTACAGCACGTAACAGAGCTGGGTGTTTGAATTGTCAACATGTAATAAACTGGAAGAGGCTGTTGTCTCTGGAAAAATACAACCAACCCTCACTATTAAATATTGACAAGATTCTCTTAAGAACATCATGTTTTACAAGAACAAGGCAAGCTCTTGCACATTTCTGACAACAATTACTCAGTAACTTCTCTAAAGCTAGACAATAATCATTTAGGGAGAGAAATCAGCTGCTGATACAGATTAAATGGCAAACAGATCCCATTCACCGGATTCAAAATAGTTTAATACTGACCTTATTAAGGGTTTCAGGGATCTGCAATTACGTAAATAGTTTTTTTTGGTCAATGTCATTTTAAAAAGCTCAATGTTTAGCTACCTCATGTTACATTAAATGACAATAATATCAACATGATTTTAAATGTGTGAATAAAAGAGTCCTATCAGATTAATACTTGGTATTTGTGGATATCTTGAGTTCATTTTTAAGAGTGTGTATCAAGAGAGAGAGGTTTGCTATCAGCAAGACATCCTGAGGTGAGTTTTCCCATAAACAAACCTTCAGTAAAAAAGAAAAACATTAAGTATAAAAACAGGAATTTCAATCTGCCTGAGCAAGTACTCATACAGAGGTCCTATAGGTCAACCAAATCAGTCTATTCAATTTCCAATGGTTCCCCAGCACATATTCATAACACAAATCTTAGAAATCAGAGTCTTCCCCTTTACCTTCCTTCACTCCCAAGTGCACCAGTCCTTATATGGATTGCAGTGATTCAGTCACAGTTGTGCAGAGCTGTTCAGAATAAGCTGTATCCTGACATGTTCTCCAGTCATCTCAAGCATTTGAGTGTCACCATTCCCAAAAGTCCTTGCCCTCAGAGTGGAAGTGGAAGTGGAAGTAGAAGAAGATCATCATAAAGCCATATCAGGAAGTTTGACTGACAGCATCATCCATAAATTGGAGTGAACTTCTTCTTCCTCCTTAACCTGCTTATCATTAAACAATAATCTATGGGTTAGATATTTGAAATGAGATGGCATTTTTGCTGGAGCTAATTTGACTTTAAATGAATACAATAAGTGGGAAACAGATGCCAAGTGAGAGAATAGTCTACAGAGTTGTATCTTTATATATATATATATATATATATATATATATCTATTATCCATATATTTCACTTTTCAGTTATTTTTAAAAATTTATATTTCATGATTTCTACAACTATTTTCCCAATTATGTGCTATGCCTTTGTTTTAACATGCTGCTGTAAGGAAATCATTTCCCAATGATCTTATCTTTACATTTATATATAAGAAAATACAGATTTATTTTGGGGAGGTTAACCCTTTATTTTATTAGCATATTAAATGTGATAGGTCTGTTGAATTATTTATTATAGTGTGAAATATCTGTGCTATTCTGACCTTGTCCTACTTTAAAGTCTGCTATCCGATATGGTCGCATGAATATTCCTGAGGGACTTTAAGCACATGCTGCATCTTCACTGGTATTTTTATAACCTCTGATCTGATTAATAATAAATGACTCTCGGTTTGCAGGGAGGAATACAGTCTATAATACACCATACAGCCAGGTAGGCTATATGTGTGTGTGATTATCATAAGACACATTCATTCCTTTGTTGATGACAGGTCAGACAGGCGAGCAGCTGGCCCATCCTTACCTTATCCTGCTTACACTTTACTACGGGTTTTTACCTTCACAAATCCACGTTCTTCTTCTTGTCTTTTCTCCTGTTTTCCCCTTCTCCTCCCGATCAGATCCGGGACAAAAAAAAAATCCGAGTTATTCCAAATGGGACCGACCCTTCCTCATCCTCACTTCATGCCTCCAGCAGAGAGGTCAGACTTAACGCTGAAGTGAAATCTGTGAGGATCCTCTGTCATTGTCATCACAGAGGATTAATCCAGCTGCAGCATTTACAAAAAAAAAAGTGAGATCCTGAAGTGTCCCAGCTCTTTGTAGCCTCTACTTCCTTACTACTAAACTTGCATCAACCCCCACACAACAACATGGCCGACCCTGCCTGCGGGATTGGAGAGGCACACAGCTGGGAGATCGGTCCGGTACAGCTGCTCCCAGATCAGCAGGGAGAGGAGGCGATCACACGGAAGAGAAGAGGCCGAATAAAGAACTATTAAAGACAGATAATGTGAGGGACGAGAGGGCAGAGGAGCTGCAGAGTGGAGGATCAGGAAGGCTGGAAAAAGGGAGGACTCGCAGCGCCTCAATCTGTTCCATTCTCTGTCTCATGCACGGATCGATGGCGACCTCTGCTGGTGGACTGGTGTTACTGCAGCCACACATCTGCAGATCAGATTTATTGACCATGAGGAACTAAACATTTGTTTTAGTACTTACTTTTTTGGTTGAATTTTAGTGAGCCTGTTTTATGTTTATATTTAATGTATTTTTTCTTATTCTTTTTTATTTTATTGCTCAACTTTAATTGTATTCTTTATTTATTATGGTAGTATTTCTGAAATATGAACTTGAGACAATATGATGAATACAATATCCTTTTTGTTTGTACTTTTATTTTATTTTCCAATAGAACAAATGTCAAATGCACTATTGTCCAAACATGTGAACACACAAGGAATTGTCATCTTGTTTTAAATGAATCTTATTTGACTTACACATAAAACAATTGACAGGAAATAGATATAAACATACAGCCAAAACAAAGACAACGAGTGGCCAAAATCTGTTCAGCTCATTTTCAGACAGGTTGTTATATAGATAAGATGGATCAGGCCAAAAAGAGAGAGAATCTTTTATCCTGAAACTTTCCAAATCTCTTGTAATGTATGTATAAAAGACATGAA